>NW_022196909.1:26819405-26840319 GCF_008632895.1 Mastomys coucha
TTTTTTTTTTTTTAGGATCTCTGCTTGCTCTGGTTAAGCCCGCTCTCTCAGTCCCTCCTGCTCACTCTGGCCCACAGATTTATTTATTTTTATATTTTTATATTTTTATAAATAAGTCCACTATAGCTATCTTCAGATGCACCAGAAGAGGGCGTCAGATCTCATTGTAGATGGTTGTGAGTCATCATGTAGTTGCTGGGATTTGAACTCAGGACCTTCAGAAGAACAGTCGGTGCTCTTCCCTGCTGAGCCATCTCACCAGCCCCCAAGTCCTAGCTTCTTGTATTGAAGCAGAGAAAAAAAAAAGATTTTTTTTTACATGTTGTTAGCCATTCCTAAAGGCAAAACCGTCCAGTGATTACAAACCCACTAGAAGCAAACCCTTCACAATTACCAGGCTGCAGAGGAAAAAAGACAACCTTCTAAATACACAATAATTTTATATGGAGTAGGCAGGCCCGATTGTAATGCCTCTCTACAAGTTCCACAGCCTCACTGACCTTCCATAAATCTTAAATTTAAACTTTTCTTTTGAACAACACCTGAATAAATCTGTAATGATGCTGTTTGACTTAAAAATAATTCCCTGGAGGCAAGGAGAGGTAAGGCCACAAAAACTTCTTTTTTTTTTTTTCTTTTGGTATTTTGAGATAGGGTTTCTCTGTGTAGCCCTGACTGTCCTGGAACTCACTCTGTAGACCAGGCTGGCTTCGAACTCAGAAATCTGCCTGCCTCTGCCTCCCAAGTGCTGAGATTAAAGGCGTGCGCCACCCCGACCCGGCCGCATCCTCCTTTTTTTGTTTTCTGATTCTTACTCTTTTTATTTTATTTTATTTTATGCCCTATTCCTCTCGCCTGATGCAGTTCTTGAATGTGGACAAATGCCTATTCAGAAGTTTCCGATTCCATTTTCCACTGTTAACCCCGAGCTGATATCAACGCTGACTCAGTCTAGCCTGTATCCTTTCGCACCTACAGCAACAGTTTCAAAAAGATGAAGTTTAAGGCCAGTGCTAGCATCAAGACTGTATGTTGCTTACCGTGTCTGATGCCATCTTCTTCCGTTTTCTGTGGAGCTCCACCAAGACAGTGTTCTCTTGGCCTTTCCTCTTTCAGGTCCTTCATTCGGGTGCCACCTGTAGCCGCCAGTGGCCACGGGTTCATGAGTTCCTGAAAGGAAAGATGGGACTGAATGGTTAGGACAGTGAGAGAAGAATGAGACCAAGACAAAGTTTCTGATCAAGGCCCAATGTTTACTTTGAGTCTGAGCTTAAAAAGTGTGTGTGTGGGGGGGAGGGGGGGACCCACCCTCCACTATGCCAGGATCTTGTTGCTTTGTCAGGAACTCGTCAGGAAAACTGACTCAGCTGCCCAGCAGGTGGTGGCTCCTTGTAGGAAGCTGCAGGTGTGTCAGGATAATAGACTTCACCTAGGTCAGAAGACTCCACCCTAGGTGGGCTAGCCGGCAAAGGCGAGGCGGGATTCAGCCTGCTCAAGGCTGGGAGGAAGGCCCATCTCCTTGAGCTCAAGGCCAGCCTGATTGTAACATTTTCCTTTTTCTGATCACAGCAGATAGGTATTCATGTAGAGAGGAGCTGCATGGTAGGTTCTGTTGTTAGGTATTAATACCAAGGAGCACCTGCGTTTAGGTGAGCCTTCTGTAAGTAAAAAGTGATGGGTTTTAGGTTTGTCTTTTTGCATTATTTTATGTATGTTTTTAGGTATTATTTTTCGAGTGCGTCTTCCTGCATGCATGTGTGTGTACCATGAGCGTGCCTGGTGCTCATGAAGGTCAGAAGAGTCTTTCAGATCCCTTAGAACTAGAGCTACTAGTGGTTGGGAACCGCCATGTGGGTGCTGGGAATCAAAACTGGGTCCTCGGCAAGAGTGAACGGGCGCTTTAAACCACAAGCCAACTCTCTAACCCTTAAAATGCTCTTTAAAAGAAAAAAAAGACCCATGCCAGCTTCTTGCTCAGTTTCTACTGTCGAGATCAACACCATGATCCGAAGTAACCTGGGCAGGGGAGGGTTTATTCTACTTATATCTCCACATCACAGTCCATCATCAGAGGAAGTCAGGACAAGGACTCGAGGCAGGAGCTGATGCAGCGGCCATGGAGGGGCACTGCTTACTGGCTTGCTCTCTGTAGCTTGCTCAGCCTGCTTTCTTACAGCACCCAGGACCACCAGCCCAGGGCTGACACCACCCACCCTGGGCTGGGCCCTCTCACATCACTCAAGAAAATCCACCACAGGCCAATGTGATAGGATATTTTCTCAGTTGAGGCTCGCTTTTCCAAAAATATTTGTGCCAAGGTGTGACATAAAGCTAGCCAGCAAAGTGGGCCAAAGCCGTGTGAGTCTGGCTCATTTTTTTTTTCCTGTTTGATTCATTTGGTGGTTCCACAGGCTGTGAGAACACCCTGAATCCTGCCCTTTGTGGTAAGAGAGGAAGATGATCAAGTGAGCTAGGCCATTATGTTGTGAAGGAGACAACATGGACGGACTGGGGGGAGATATGAGAAACAGAAACTGTAGCTAAAGCCCAGCACCCCACACTTGGGATTTCCAAACCCTGAGAGGGCCCCCAAGTCTCCCTCAAGGCGAAGGTCCTCCCTGCACCATGGACACCCCATCTCCTGCTTCATTTCCTCCTTGCTCTCTCCCCAACAGGCATCGTTGCCAGCAACACTCGGGACAACAACACTGGGGCCACCTACCCACACCTGAACTTCAGCATTCCCATCACGGTGCTCCAGCCAGCTCTGAAGCAGTACCGTCAGACTGGGGACCTGGGTGGCCTCCGAGCGCTGGACCACACCACTGAGCCTGTCAGGGTCGTGTGGCGGCTGCAGCGGCCCCTGTCTGAAACCCCACGGAGCAAGCTCTGAGACTGTGCCTCCCTGGGAGAAAGTGGACCACTTGATGGCCATGGGAAGTGTGTTGGCATGGTAACTTTGACATCTAAGTCATCTGCCGGGGTAGAGCCCAAGCCACCTCCTCATCTTCACCCACTAGCTATCCATGTGTAACTCTGTGGGTCCATGATCTACTTTGGGGTGCTTTCTTGAGCCTGTCTCATCTGTTTCCCAGAATTAGGCTCAGCAATGCTGTTGTTCCTTCTGGGGGTTCTAGTCCTTTGGCAGGTACCAGTTTGGCATCTCTCTGCCTGATAGCCCCTGACCACCCAAAGTGGCTACAGCCAGGGCTCTTGCCTGGTACTCTCTTCTCAGAGGACTCTGCTTGGAAGCCCAGAGTCCCAATGGTCAGTAACAGGAGTGTCTTCCCATTGCCACAATGATAACACGGGCAAATCCCTGAGAGCCACCTGGGCCTTAACTCTGACACAGTGCCTTCATTTCCTAGCCCAGAGCCTGGGACTCGGAGACTGCCACGGACCACCCCAGTCGGGTGAGGATTTGCGGTGACAAACAGAAACAAACACAGAGGCAGTTTGAATCTGAATGTATTTTGCAACTCTCAAATGGGATTTTATACATTAAAAACCAAATATTAAATCTCTTAGAAACTGTATCCAGTGAAACAATCACAAACAGAACAGGTAACATCATTATTATTGTAAGTCAAGATATAACAATTCTAAAAGGATGTATTCAGTGGGGCAGTCGTCCAAGGCTAGTGGCATATTTCCAATAGCAGGTTAATAAATCTTTATGGTCAGTGCTCTTAACTCTCCAGCCCCATATGGTCAATTATTATTTAACATCTAATGCCTGATTTTTTTTGTTACAAATCTTCAATGCATAAATTTAAACTATTTTAATTCTTTGTAATTAAGACTTTCTTTACCATATACCAAAACCCACCTCCGATGACACAGTGTAGCCATATGAAATTTTATTGTTGGGAAAGTTTTTATCTATCATAATAATTTTGTAGATGATTTAAAATGTATAGCATTGGTTTCCCCGGGGATAAGGTCATGTTAGTGACCCCATCTCAAGGGATGGTTTCTTACCCATTATTCTTGTTTAAGATCTTGGTCTAGGCTACCAGGAACATGTAAATAAGAAAAGGAATAAGAGAAAACAAAACAGATAGATTGCCACGAGAACTGCAGCTCAATAATTTTTCTCCAGCGAAGAGTTCCACAGCCAGTTTCAGGAGGCCTCCCCCTTCTGAGGTCAATCGCTTCAGTCTGTGGAACTTGTCACACAGCCTACTGGAGGTGTCGTGTGCAGTCGGGACTGGGGAATAAACAGTCTGAATGGCTTCACTTCTTTCTCTCTGTTGGCTGCTTTTCCTTAAGTGCACAGTGGGGAACAGGCCAGCACCTGGCAGGAAAACACTCTTTTGCCTGGTGTCCTGGCACGTTTCATCTCCTTGTACTTTGTCTTCCAACCTGGCCCAAAGCTGTAGTCATCCGTGCCGCCGAGGGCATGTAGGTCCTGGAAAGTGATGGCCTGGTCTGGCAGTGTGGGCAGAGGTCCAAAATGGGCCCTAGGTGTGGACAGAGGAGGACCAAAGTGAGTGAGGAGGGCTGAGGGTGTAGCCCTAGAGTGCGAGGGGCCCTTGGGTTTGCATCCCCTGTACCACAGGAAACGATAGCAACTGAAAGTAACTGGGGGCTATAAATGTGGCTCTGTTGACAGAACGCTTGCCTAAAAAGCACAAAGCCGTGAGTTTGATCCTCAGCACTGAGTGTAGAAGCCCATCCCTGCAAGCCCGACACTAGATAGATGAAGGGAGGAGGATCAGAGGCCAGCCTGGTTTACATAGCCAGTCTCAGAGGAGTTAGGACTACATGGTGAGGCCCTGTCTGTTGAAAGCAAACACGAGCACCTGTACACACAATGATATGGAATGAAATGGGGTGTGTCTGGATTCTGGTTGTCGGTCTTCCTGCTGCTTCGGGAATCCACAAGTTCAAAGACAACATCCCTTGTCTCGTGGTGAGCCCTGATTTCCAGTTTTAAAGGCGATGAGGCATGGCATGGAAGAGCCTCAGGACAGACACCGGAGGGACTTACAGAGACCCTGTTCTGGATTAAGTATTCTTTCTGGGAGTAAGGTGTTGGTAACTACCAGAAAACCTTCGAGGGGCTGACAAGACAGTAAAGAAAGGCTCTAAAGCCTGATGACCTGAGTACAGTCTCTAGAAGCAATGTGAAGGTGGAAAGAGGAAATCGGCCCCACCGAGTTGTCCTCAGACCCCTGTACATGTGCCTGTGCATCATGCACACGTGTACACAAGAATTTTTTGGTTTTTCGAGACAGGGTTTCTCTGTATAGCCCTGGCTGTCCTGGAACTCACTCTGTAGACCAGGCTGGCCTCGAACTCAGAAATCCGCCTGCCTCTGCCTCCCAAGTGCTGGGATTAAAGGTGTGCGCCACCACCGTCCGCCTACTCTTAATGAGCAGTACCATTGCAAGGTTTGAGGTACTAGACTGAATCTAAAGGATCAAGCAAGCTGAGCTGTAACATTTCTCTCCCTGCTTCCTGATTGGCTGAGATGTAAGGAGGGGCAGGCTCTCAGCACCTCACTCCTGCCACCACCTAAGGGCTGTTGCCACACTTCCCTGTACTCTCAGACTGTAAGCCAAAGTAAAATCATCCTTTTTTTTTTTTTTTTTTTTTTTTTGGAGACAGGGCTGCTCTGCACATCTCTGGCTGTCCTGGAACTCACAGAGATCTGCCTGCCTCCAGTGCCGGGTTCTTTTGTCTGGTATTTTGTCACAGCAGTGGAAAAAGTAACACACATCCCAGAGAACTGGTCCAAGGGGTCCTTACCCCCTTCATGTCAGGGGCAAACGCCTGCCTTATTCCCCCAGTTTTAGGAACGATAAAAGGAGATGAAGACTATTCAGTAGTTTGCAAAGCCCAGGATGAACACCCGACGGAGATCCTAAGGGGAGGAGGATTTACTTTGCCTCGAGGTTTCAAGAGGATTCAGTTCGTGCTTGATCTCATTGCTCAGGCCGAGCATCCTGGTCCCAGGAGCACGGATGGAGGGCAGTCCTCACGTCTCTGTGCGTTTGAGAAGAGGTTGGGGTGGGCAGGTAACAGGCATGGCCTAATACAGCCGTTCTCAACCTGTGGGTTGAGACTGACCCTTTCATAGAGGCCACACTTCCGATGTCCTGTACATCAGATATTTACATTATAATTCATAACAGTAGCAAAGTTACAGCTGTGAAGTAGCAATGAAATAATTTTATGGTTGGGGGATTACCACAACATGAGGAACTGTATTAAAAGGTCAGGTCAGCATTAGGAAGACTGAGAACAATTGCTCTGGTGCCTCCTGCAGCTAGGCCGCACATCTTGTCTTTGAATTCCCAGTAATCCCATCACCTTAAGAACCCATTGAGGGCTGGGCAGTGGTGTTGCAGGCCTTTAATCCCAACACTTGGGAGGCAGAGGCAGGTGGATTTCTGAGTTCGAGGCCAGCCTGGTCTACAGAGTGAGTTCCAGGGCAGGGACAGCCAAGGCTACACAGAGAAACCCTGTCTCCAAAAACCAAACCAACCAAACAAACAAACAAAAAAACCAAAAACCATTGAGGAATAACCAACCCATTGAAGACTGAACCCATGGATTAGACCAGAGTCCACAGGAAATGTCTCTTTGCGATTTACTTTGTGATCCCTCTTCCCTTAGGATGTCTGCTGGGTGCTTTGGTCTCAGTGATGTAGGGTGACCAATACACCCTGTATTCATCCTGGGCTTTGCAAACTGCTGAAGAGTCTTTATCAAAGACCCACCCAGAGATGTGGCACACTAATTGCCTGTCTGTCACAGCCAGCCTTTTGATAACATGACAGGATACTGTCATTTACAAAGTTCCCACTCAAGAACTAGGCTATCAAGTTGCAAAAGAAAAATCTTGTATTAGGTGGGGTTTATGGTTGACTTTGTGCTGGGCTACATTCATAGCTATCCTGGATCCTGTGTGCCTTGCACCTACTGATTCCATCTTCAGCCAATACTTTCCCCAGAATTTCCTGTGAGGCAGGATTAATGTAGGCATGACCCAAAGGCTTTCACACCCATACTTTGGCAGTGGTTTCTCTTTGGAGAGAGAGAGAGAGAGAGAGAGAGAGAGAGAGAGAGAGAGAGAGAGAGAGCGCAGAGGCAGAGACAGAGAAAAAGAGAACTCTGAGGTGAGGTTGGAGAGGATGGTAGTCTTGGACAATCTAGTATAAAATACCTAGTATAGGGGCTAGTGAGATGGCTCAGTGGGTAAGAACACCAACTGCTCTTCCAAAGATCCTGAGTTTAAATCCCAGCAACCACATGGTGGCTCACAACCACCTGTAATGAGATCTGACGCCCCCTTCTGGTGTGTCTGAAGACAGCTACAGTGTACTTATTTATAATAATAAATAAATCTTTGGGCTGGAGCAAGCAGGGTCAACCAGAGCGAGCAGGGTTGACTGGAGCAAGCAGAGGTCCTAAAAGTCAATTCCCAACAACCAGATGAAGGCTTGTAACTATCTGTACAGCTACTCATATACATAAAATAAATAACAAATCTTTAAAAAAATACCTAGTATTAAAATATGTTATCTGTTATATATATTATAAGTAGCTGGGTGCTAGACATAGTATTCAAATGTCTCATAGAAGTGTCCTGTGTGTGTGTGTGTGTGTGTGTGTGTGTGTGTTTGGTTTTTTTGTTTGTTTGTTTGTTTGATTTTTTGAGACAAGGTTTCATATGTTCTGGAACTCACTCTGTAGACCAGGCTGGTGTCAAACTCACAGCTATCCTCCTGCCTCTGCCTCCCAAGCACTGGGATGGAAGGCATGAACCAACTAAGAAATGATACCTTTTGACTCCCCAAACAATCTAGGCTATTGCTGTTGCCCTTGGCTGCCTCCCAGAACTTGAAGGTATGACTCTGTGGATGAGGACACCACACACTTTGGGCATAGGGCTTGGAGGAATCGAGCCAGAGCTGACCCGGAAGCCTCTCTGAGGATCAGCTGTCACAGTACTGGAAGGCGCTATGCAAGCTGCCAGGGAGAAACGCAATCAGTAGTGTCACCCATCTGTAAAGCCTACAGATCACAACATCCAGCACCCAAGCCATGGTATGACAGTGGGACTTCTACCATCAGCGTAGCCAACAGCGTCTGATTAAACTTGAGGTCTACACTATGATAGAGGATTCTTCCCTGGTATAGTAGAAGACTTTGTCAAATGACTATGGCATGGACCCTAGAGGAGGACACATGGTTGCTATTTTCCTAAACTGGTCTAACTTTTGTCTTACCTTACCCTTACACCCACAGACAAATGTAGCTCTCATGCCTTGTCAAAGAAACTTCCTTTTTGCAACAATCTAGAGGCTGTGACAGGGATCCACCACTGATCAAAAGGCAAAGGAAAGCTAACTACTGGGTGCCCAGCTCCAGTTGGTAACACCTACGACACCCCTACACCTAAGGCTCAGGAAGCTGGAAAAAGAGACAGGATGATTGTAAGAGCCAGAGGTCCAAGAAGCTGTGACATCGTGTCTTCTAGACATGGTCCTGCCACATTTTTTTTTTTTTTCTCGAGACAGGGTTTCTCTGTGTAGCCCTGGCTGTCCTGGAATTCACTCTGTAGACCAGGTTGGCCTCAAACTCAGAAATCCACCTGCCTCTGCCTCCCAAGTGCTGGGATTAAAGGCATGCACCACCACTGCCTGGCTTCTGCCATTCTGCCACATCTTAATAAGGTTGCTTAAATAAGGCCTGCATAATAACCACACCAGTAAACATGGCCATGCGGATAGGGGGAATTCACAAGGCCCCTTCACTACAGTTAGAGCTACAGGCAGTCAGTTGCTGCAGAGAGAGAGGGGGAGAGAGAGACAGAGAGGGAGAGAGAGATGAAGAGGGAGAGGGAGAGAGAGGGAAGGAGAGAGTGAGAGAACGAGTGAGAATGAGGTTCCTCTAGGGAAGAGCTCCTACTAACATTATCCATTCCCAGGTGGTTATGTGCTCATAAGGGAAATATGAAAAGGGGCTAGTGAAGAGAGGGGAGCTTGGAGTCAGTTCAGAACACACCCAAAGGAGACTTATTACCCTAGAAGATCAAGTTAGAGGAAGGTGGAGAGCTGCCTGTGGATGAGACAAAGGCTGGAGGAACAGTTTTTAAGGAGAAAAAGAGGAAGCCTGTTCTTGGATGAATTGGTAAGTCCCGATTGGACAGGTTAGCTGGTGTAGCCACATCCTGAATTTTGATGGCTAGACCTTGGTGTTCAGTCTCAGAAATGAGTCAGAAGCCAGTTAGGGGAACCGACTTGGCGGGGTGGCTAGCCTTAGGAATGTGATCTAAGGGTTTAGCCAGGGAGAGCAGAGGGGCAGAGGCTGCTATTACCATGCATGTCCTGCCCAGGTCTGTTAGAGCTCTTCAAGTAGGTTCTGTCTCTGTCTCTTTCTGTGTATGCAACAGCAGCAATTATAGAAGACAGGAAGTGGGCGTGGGTGGGCATTGGAGGAGCTGGAGGGATGGAAGTGATGTAAATATTCACATGTGAAATTCTCATAAAAACAACCACGCAAAGCAAAGCAAAATAACCAACCAAATAAAGAAATGATGCTGGGCGGTGGTGGCGCATGCCTTTAATCCCAGCACTTGGGAGGCAGAGGCAGGCGGATTTCTGAGTTCGAGGCCAGCCTGGTCTACAGAGTGAGTTCCAGGACAGTCAGGGCTACACAGAGAAACCCTGTCTTAAAAAACCAAAAAAAAAAAAAAGAAATGCTATCTACTGTCTATGCATGTTTGAGACAGGGTCTCACTCTGTAGCCCAGGGTATCCTTGAACTTGTGAACCTCCTGTCTCAGTCTCCCTGGTGGCTATGGGTCCAAGCATGAGCTCGTACACCCAGTTCGGGCTTGTAAGTGATCTCACGGACACTTGCCTACTGCTCTTGGGCTAGAGGATGATATCTGCCTTGAGACAGATGGCCTGTCTTTCCCCTATGTAGCCTAGAACACTGGCTTTCATATCTCTGGCATCCTTCTGTGACTCTGTACGCATGCTCTCTTCCTTCCTCCGCTCGAGGCTGACTTCAGTATGGGAGAGAGGCCTGAACACTTTTTGGTTCCTTTTGTTTGTTTTTTTGTTGATGTGGCTGTTGGTTTGTTTTGTAGGCTTTTTGAGACAGGGTTTCTCTGTGTAGCCCTGGATGTCCTGAAACTCACTCTGTAGGGTGGGCTGGCTTTGAACTCAACAGAGATCCTCCCTCTGCCTCCCTAGTGCCAGGATTAAAGGCGTGCGCCACTACAGTCTGTCTGGGGGTTTGATGGCTTCATTTTTAGACGGGATCTCAGGAAGCCCAAAGTAGCCTCACTAGCCAAGGATGACCTGGAATTTCTACCCCCCCACCCCCCCCACCCCGCCTCCACTTCCTAAATGCTAGGATTACAGGCATGTGCCACCAAGCCCTGCTTCCCTGGATAACAAATCCAGGCAACACAGCTCCTGAGTTTTGTGTTTAACCCCTTCTTTCTCTAGGCTGTCATATAACCAAACGGTAAACCTGTTCTGCTCTCCATTTTTAAAGCCCCAGTGCAGGACCCAGGACTGGGCATAAAGCAGGCGCTCAGCCCATATGCACATGTGTGCAGATGGCACAGCTAGTTTGTGTGTGTGTGTGTGTGTGTGTGTGTGTGTGGTCTTGGGGGAGCTGGATGGGAGGACCTACGGTATCTCCCAGAAACCCAGGCATAACTAGGGCGCAGGATCTTGGCAGGCTGAGAGGCTAGCTAAGCTGTGGCACTGACATAGTGTCCAAGTAGGGAGAGGCTGGTAGGCGGTCAAGGTCAGTTCCAGGGCAGCGGGAGGGGCGGGGCTCGGGGCGGGGCTTCGAGCGGGGGACAGTGATGGGCACGCCCCGCCTCTGGGCCTCGGCGCCGGAAGACGCTGGGACCGCTACAGGTGAGGTCGCCGGAGGTCCCGGTTCCCTTGCGCGGTGTAGGGGACAGTAGGGGCGTGACAGAGTCCGTGGAATTAGGAGGGGGCCGTTGCCTAGGATACCTAACGCCGGCCAGGAGGACCGGGTTCCTCGGGATTCGTTGCCCCTAAATTCCCGCTAAGTCTATCCGGGAAGAACTTGGGGTCCTGTGGGGAGCAGGACGCGTAGGGGCAGCGGGGCAGGTGTGGCTTTGATCTTGGGAGGGTCAGGAGCAGAGGGACTGAGGTGTCTGAGCGCGGCGGGAGACCCTTAGGAATCTCAGGGAAAGTGAATAGGGTTGCCCCGGGGCTCATCGATTCGGGTGCATTGGAGGCCCACTTCACCCCGCCCCCCTGCGAAGTAGGGGCTCTCTGCAAAACAAAAACAAAAAAAAAACGAGACCAGCGTGACCCAATCCCCCCTCCTCTCTCCCTCTCCCTTTTTCTCTCCTCCCCTTCCCCTCTCTCCCTCTCTCTTCCTCTCTCTTCTTCCCTCCTATCCCCCCTCCCCGCACCCTGTTCTTTCCAAGACCACACACTCAACACATCCCCATAGCCCACTAAGATCACTTTTGACCCTGGGATTTAAGGGAGGGTGTGAGAGAGTGCTCAGCTGTCTTAAGAGCTGAGGCACCCAGGGTAGTTTGGGAGCTACAGGTGTAGTTTGGGAAGAAGCTTCTAGATCTACCCCCACTCAGGACCTATGCTCCAGGTCTAGCATCAGCTCCTAACATGAGCCCATGTCTGCTGCCAACACACCCCAAGTGCTCAGCCAATCCTCCGAAGGGACTGCAGGACAGCACTGACCCAAGTTGCCTCCTGTTCACTAGGAGGACAGGAAACCCTAGCCATTGTCAGGCTCTTCCCAGGACTATCTGCCCATGAGTGACAGAGATGGGCCTATTGAGTACTTTACAGCCAGTGGGGCCTTGTCTGAAGGGAAAATGTAGGTCTGCAGCGGCCAGGGATGGGCAGGTCACTGGGGAGGGTCTGAGTGCAGGAGTGTCTATGGCCCAAGTGAGCGCTTCTTCTCCTCTTCTCTTCATTCTATCAGCCAGTCCCTTGTAGCATGGGGCGTTTTTTTTTTTCCAAGGGTACATTTAGGAGTGCACACCTCAGCAGCTGGCAGCTGACTCTAGAGTGCTCACTCTCAAGCCTGCTCCTTGGTGTCCAAAGAGGGGAGCCACCGCCTCCCTTCCCTAGTGGGAGAGGAGGCAGATATCATAGTCTATTGAGTCACACTTCAGGAGCCCCTTCTGCCTCAAGGCCACTGTGGAAACATACCTACCCTGTGTGTCAATGTTGAAATCTTCCTTCTGAAGAAGCCAGGATGACTCAAAAGGCTTTGTGGTGGTTTTGTGATTTTTGTGGCCTAAGACAGCACTTGGGCCTGGTGCACAGGGTTCCTGTTGTGTGTTGTCTGAAGCCTGACCTCTGAAGAGCTACGGCAGACAGGAGTTCCAGTAGATTCCTGAAGGTCTCTTTACCCCCGGATCAGGCTGCGTGTCTGGCAGAAAGAACGGTTGATAGGCAAGTTCAAATGTGAACCACATTGTGTATGTGGGTGTACGTTTTGGGAGACGGGGCAGTGGTAAATTAATTACTTGAGGAATTAATTTTTCGCCTGGGATGGGCAAGGGGACGGGGTGGGGCCATATGTAGACCTTAGCAGCCTCAGACTTACTATGGCTCCAAGGCTGGCCTTGAACTTCTGATTTTCCTGCCTCTATCTCTTTAGGGTTGGGATTACAAACATGCCTCACTATGCCTGTTTTACTCACTACTAGGAATTGAACCCAGGACTTTGTACGTTCTAGGTAAACACTCCACCTAGCACTCAAAAGTTCTTTTTTTTTTTTTTTTTTAAGATTTATTTATGGCTGGACGGTGGTGGCTCACACCTTTAATCCCAGCACTTGGGAAGCAGAGGCAGGCAGATTTATGAGTTCAAGGCCAGCCTGGTCTACAGAGTGAGTTCCAGGACAGCCAGGGCTATACAGAGAAACCCTGTCTTGAAAAAAACAACAACAACAACAAAAAGATTTATTTATTATTATATGTAAGTACACTGTAGCTGTCTTCAGACACTCCAGAAGAGGGTGACAGATCTCATTACGGATGATTGTGAGCCACCATGTGGTTGCTGGGATTTGCTGGAAGAGCAGTCTGTGATCCTAACTGCTGAGCCATCTCGCCAGCCCCCTCAAACAAAACAAACAAAAACAAACAAAAACAAACAAAACAAAACAAAACAAAAAACAAAACAAAAGAGTAGCAAAAGGGTGGCAGTGTTAGGAAGGTTGAGGACCACTGTTTCACTGTTTTAAGCTAATATTTCTGAACCCAGTAGTTATAATTGAGTTTCTCTGTACTTCCTTGCTGGGAGTTAAAGCCAGGGTCACCCATGACTCAATAGCTCTGCCCATAGCCTTAGACTAAACTTGGAAGCCAATCCACATAAAACCTTGCGTACGGATGTCCATCCCCAGAGGCTCTGCTCACAACTACCGTTAAGCGTAAATCGTGAAGCGAAAGCTAAAGTGTTGGGCAACTGGCAAGAATTTGGTTTGATCATATGATGGTGTTGTTTAGCCATGTGAAGAGGGAACTGTGAGACCATACAAGTCAGGGAAAGGAACCATGTGAGAGGTTGTGGCGCTGTGTCATTCCTCTTGCTTAAAACATGTAGGATAGGCAAATCTGTAGGACAAGGGGCATGAGTAGTTACCAAAGGATTTCTCCAAGACAGGGTCTCCACATATTCCAGGCTGGCCTTGAACTCTCTACCCTTCAACCTCGGTGTCTCCTGCCTGAGTGCTGGGTTTATGGGCATGTCCCATCACACCCTGATGAAAGTTTTCTGGATGGATAGCTGTGATGGTTGTGCAATCTGAAAAGTATAGTAAAACCTGCCAAATTACACATTAAATGATAACTTGTGTTACGTGAGTTATATTTGATTAAAGAAATCATGGGGCTGGAAAGATGGCCAAGTGGCTAAGAGTACTGGTTGTCCTTCCAGAGGACCCTGGTTTGATTCCCAGCGCCCACATGATAACGAACAACTGCCTTTAACTCCAGTTCCAGGGGATCTGGACTGCAGGCACTGCATGTGTATGCTGGACAGACATACATGCAGACAAAAGCACCCCTACACATAAGAAATAAAAGATTAAAAAAGAAATCATATAGCAATAGATTTTTCTTTTTGAGATAGTTTTACTCTGTAGTCCTGAAATTCATAGTTAAGGCTAGCCCTGAACTTATGTTGATCCTTCTGTCTCTGCCTCCTAAATTCTGCGATCACAGGTATGCTTTACCATCACTGGTAGCTTCCCTGTTCAACTCATGCATGTGTGTGTGTGTGTGTGTGTGTGTGTGTGTGTGTGTGTGTGAGCATGCGTGTGTGTACACATAGGCCTGAAGTTAACATTGGGTACTCTTTGATAAATTCTTATTTATTTATTTTTTTTCAGACTAGGTCTCACTTTGTGGCCCTAGCTAGTCTAGAACTCTCTATTTAGACCAGGCTGGCCTTGAACTCCTAGAGATCTGCCTACTTCTGCCTCCAGAGTGCTAGGATTAAAGACCTGCTCCTCCATGTCCCACCCCCCAACACCTTTTTTTTTTTTTTCCTGGTTTTTGGTTTTCCGAGACAGGGTTTCTCTGTGTAGCCCTGGCTGTCCTGGAACTCACTCTGTAGACCAGGCCGGCCTCGAACTCAGAAATCCGCCTGCCTCTGCCTCCCAAGTGCTGGGATCAAAGGCGTGTGCCACCACCACCCACCCCCTCGGCTAGAAACTCTTCTTAGCCCACTCTTCGTGTCAATGCACCAGGTCTGAAAAAGGCTGATCTTTCTTCAGGGGCTCACATCTATGAATTGCAAAGCCTCAGGACAAAGACAGGGAACGCCAAGCATTGGAGCAATCGTGTGTGTGTGTGTGTGTGTGTGTGTGTGTGTGTGTGTGTGTGTGTGTGTGTGTACGTGTGTGTACGTGTAGGTGCTTTGTGTTTCAGCTTACTGCTTAGACAGGGTGTAGGGCTCTACAACAATGATTCTATTGCCTGATTTTCCCATGGACAAACCTTTCATGGAAAAACGTTATTCACCCTTTCAAAGCCAAGCTCGGGGGCACAGACAGACCTTTCGTTCCAGGGCTCTAGAGACAGAGACAGGCAGATCTCTGAAGTTCCAAGGCCAGCCTTGTCTACAGAGCAAGTTCTAGGGCAGCCAGGCCGCAGAGAATAGGTTATATGAGTATGTGGGAGTTTCTTTTGGAGTCTCCCACCGATGGAGGTTTCTGTGGGTTAATGGAGTCTTCCAGTGATTGTAGCTGGCCCAGCCTGGCTGCCATGTGAGAACACGCACATATACAGTCGTTCATTCCAGGCGTGTATTTGGGGTCTGCAGCAGGAGGTGGCGGTTCTGCAGCCCAAGACTGTCTTTAGGTGGTAGCCAAGTAGGTCATGGCCCAGCAAAGAGAAGCCTGCCCAGCCCTCCCCAACCCCTGTTCCAGAGAGGGGCCGCCAAGAATGTACAGAGAAAAGCCAAGGACAATTAGTGTGCCCAAGTGTTGGGCAAGGAGTTGAAATGTTCTGGACTTTTCTCCCGGAAGTGAGGGTGGCAGAGGTCAGTGGAGGAGAGAGGACAGCAGGGAGTAACATCTCCTCCCTTTTCTTGGCATTTTGCTCTGAGGCCCTCAAGGCTGAGAGACCCAAACTAGCAGTTTGGCTTTAGTGGGGGCTGGCTCAGGTGAGCATAGCAAAGGGTTGCATTTCTTGGGGGGGGGGGAGTAGCTACGTGGGGAGGAAGGGACGGAGGCATCTGGCGCTTGCTTAACTAACTTCCTTTGGCCAGCTCACAGCTCAGTAGATGCTGGCACACGCCCCTCCCAGGGAAGAAGTTCTCAGGAGACACAAGGGCAGGTTTGTTGGCCCATCTGGCATGATGGACTCTTAGTAATGATGTCTGTTCTGTACTGGCCTGTCACCTGCTCTACCCACGTTTTTGCCACATGTGTCTTTTTTTTTTTTTTTTTTTTTTTTTTTTACCTAAAGATTTATTTATTTATTTTATGTGTATGGGTACACTGTAGCTGTACAGATGGCCCTGAGCCATCATGTGTGTGGCTGCTGGGAACTGATCTCAGGACCTCTGCCGGCCCCCCCGCCCCCCCACCCCCCCACTGAGTAGCCTCCCAAGACTTCTGGTTTGCTTTGTTTTGTTTTGTTTTGTTTTGTTTTGTGTTGAGACGGGGTTTCTCTGAGTAGCCCCTGGCTGAATCTGTAAACCAGGTGGTCTCGAACTTGGAAGTCTGCCTGCCTCAGCATTCCAAGTACTGGGATTTTTTTTTTTTTTAGAATACCCTTTATGTAGCCCAGACTGATTCTGAACTTGATATATATATCAAGTGTATATACATGTGCACACATGTGTGAAGGGGTATGTGTGTGTGTGTGTGGTGTGTGTGTGTATGCCTGTATGCCTATGTGCACTTGTTAGGGTGCATGTGTGGAGGACAACTTTCACAAGACTGATTCTGAACTTGATAGATATATATCAAGTTGATATATATATATATCATGTGTGTGTGTGTATGTATGTATGTATATATACATACACACATATATGTATATATATGAGAATGATCTTGAACATCTGATCTCCCTGCTTCTACCTCCCTGGTGTGGAGATTATAGGCATGGACCACTGTGCCTAAGTTAACTCCTTTCTTATGTCTCCCAACTGACATTATTGGTATCCTGCCCTGAAGTCCACAGAGAAGCTGGGCCTCTCTTTAGCCTTTCTTAGTATCTCCCTAAAGCCCCTTCTTGGGACTTGGCCTAGGTTGGAAGAAGTCTGATGTCCTCTAGTCTGAGACAGTACCACGCGGCAACCCTTTTTCCTGCTGTCTGCAGCCATCGGCTGCAGAGACGTGGCCCTCACATCTCTGAGAAAGATGTGGCTCTTTGTACACGGGCAAGCCCTTCAGGCTGTCCCAAGGCCACTTGGTATGTTCATCTCTGGGGTTTATTTGTGCTGGAGACATTTTCCAGTCTCTCAGAAGGTCAGATTCCAGAATACTGATGTGGTGGCCCTGACAACATCATGGAGGTACTGGGTGGGAGCCCGGGCAACTTGAGCCTGCGTTTCCCTCTGGGCTCAGCAGTTCTGTGCCTAGTGCCCTAGACTGCCACGCTCCTCTGCCTGAGATGCCTCCACATCTGGCTCTGGGCCTAAGGCTTTGGAATTTTAGCCCCCGAGGGTTCAACTAAGGTCTGTTCTCAGTTGGCTGGAACTGGGTAGCCCACCTCAGTCCAGGGGTGAGCCTCAAGCTTGGGACCCACCCACCGCAGGCACACGCCTCGGATGCTTGCTCAAGCTCGTCTCTCCTCAAAAAAAACCTTGCTCTCCTCTCTGGGCACCGCCTACCTGATAGCTCCTGTTTTTCTAACCCCTCTTCCTCACCGTGGATAGTCACTGAGCTTTTTCCCAGCAGGCCTTCCTCACCTACATCCATATCTGGGATTGTATCTCCTAGATGTCCCTGAGTGAGTGTGTGTGTGTGTGTGGGGGGTGCTGCTTTGGAGTGCTCTACCCCACTGCAGGCTCCTCCCCTACACCTTACTGTCCTCTGCTCAAGCCACACTGTCTTAGTGTTTTTGAGGCGTTGTTACAAAATGTCGCTCATTTACAACAAGCAGAACACTTAGGGGCTCATGGTTCCGTTTTCCTTTCTTTCTTTTTCTTTCTTTCTTTCTTTTTTCATTTCATTTTATTTATTTATTTATTTTGTTTTTTCGAGACAGGGTTTCTCTGTATAGCCCTGGCTGTCCTGGAACTCGCTCGGTAGACCAGGCTGGCCTCGAACTCAGAAATCCACCTGCCTCTGCCTCCCAAGCGCTGGGATTAAAGGCGTGCGCCACCACCGCCCTGCCTTTTTTTTTTTTTCAAGACAGAGTTTCTCTGTTTGAACTCACAGAGCTACGCTTACCTCTGCTGCTTGAGTGCTGAGATCAAAGGTGTGTGTCACCACACCCAGCTGGCTTGTGGTCCTAAAGGCTGGGAAGTCCAAAGTTAAGGTGGCAGCCTCTGCCAAGAGCCTTCCTGCTGCATCCTCTCGTGGGGAAGGCGAAAAAGAACAAGTTCCCAAACTTGAAGCCTCGGGGACCCCTATCTATAAAATTACATTTTTGTGTTATTTACTTTGCATGTGCACACATGTGTGAAGGTGTGTGCGTGTGTGTGTGTGTGTGTGTGTGTGGTATGTGTATGCCTGTATGCCTGTGTGCATTTGTCAGGGTGCATGTGTGGAGGACAACTTTCACAAGATGAGATGTAGTTCCTTTGGTCCCCAGTGGGCAAGGCTACTCTTTCTTGTTCACTCAACCTGCCCAGTTTCCTGCATGGTTTTTTGGTATGTGGTCTTTTAATGTTCTAAACTCTGCTTTTTAAGAAAATGTTTATTTGATAATTACTGTTGTGTGCGTATGATGTTGGTTGGGGAGGGGCACACATTGCCAGAGGACAACTTTCGGGAGCCAGTGTTCTCCTTCTCCTGCATTCTGGGGATCGAACACTCAGGTCTCTTGCCGTGAACACCTCTTCCCTCCTGTTCCCCTGAATCTGACATAGTATATTCCCCTAGCCCCGGAGTGCCAAGTTCAAGATGGGGTCCCAGGTCTCGGTGAACACAGGAGCTGTGCACGTGGTGATCGTAGGCGGGGGCTTCGGAGGGATAGCGGCTGCCAGCCAGCTGCAGGCGCTGAATGTCCCCTTCATGCTGGTGGACATGAAGGACTCCTTCCACCACAACGTGGCAGCCCTCCGGGCCTCTGTAGAGAGTGGTGAGTTTCTCCTTTGCCAGCATGGCCTCGTCTGTTATGGGCTATGATGTCAGGCCTGGGGCCATTTCCTCTATATTAGGGCAAGTTGCTCCAGGCATTGGATTCATTCTGGAGCAAGCAGCTCATCCTTTTGTTTTTTTTTTCCAAATATTTGTTTATTTATTCATTTATTTATTTAATGTATGTAAGTTCACTGTAGCTGTACTGATAGTTGTGAGCCATCATGTGTTTGCTGGGAATGAAGGTTGCTTGCTCAGCCCTGCTCGCTCCAGCCTAAAGATTTACTTATTATTATATGTAAGTGCGCTGTAGCTATCTTGAAACACTCCAGAAGAGGCCATCAGATCTCATTACAGATGGTTGTGAGCCACCATGTGGTTGCTGGGACTTGAACTCAGGACCTTCAGAAGAGCAGCAAGTGCTTTCAACCACTGAGCCATCTCGCCAGCATCTCCCATAACGAGGCCTTAGAGTGAGAGTTTAGGTTCCTCTGAGGACCAGACAGGCACTTCGGGACACAGCAGACACCTGGGTATACCCATGGCCTGGCTGTGGCCAAGAGCACCCTTGTGGGTTTATGGCTGGGTCTTTGTGACCTCATCTGTGCCTGTTCCCAGGGTTCGCCAAAAAGACATTCATTTCTTACTCGGTGACCTTCAAGGACAACTTCCGCCAGGGCAAAGTGATTGACATAGACTTGAAGAATCGGATGGTGCTGCTACAGGGTGGCGAGGTGAGTGTTGTGGGGTCGCTCTGGTGGGAGGGATCCACTCAGACTCCAGGACGAACCGTCTGTGGGCTCCAAGCCTGGATCGCTACTTGACAGCACATCCTTCCTCATGTTGGTCTCGGCAGACATGAGATGGTAGCCGGGGTTGCCCTGTCCCCCCAGGGACAGGGCTAAGCACTATCCGGAGCCTTTACATAAGTGCCTTGTCTCCCCCTTTGGCTTCATAGAGGGAAGGTTCTAAACTATCAGAGAGAGAGAGACAGAGACAGAGAGACAGAGAGACACAAGACACACAGAGACAGAGAGACAGAGACAGACAGAGAGATGGAGAGAGAGACTGAGGGAGGGAGGGAAGGAAGAAGGGAGGGAGGGAGAGAGGAATCGGGGATGTGGCTCCATTAGTAGAGTTCTTGTCTAGCATGCATGAAGCCCCAGGTTTGGTCCTCAGCTTGGAGCAAGTTGCATGCCATGTAATTCCATGTTACACAGGAGTGGGAGGCCGGAGGTTAGACAATAAAAGTCACATTCTTAGCTACATAGCCTGGGTTACACAAGACCCTGTTTCAAAAATAAAAGTCCAGGGCTGGAGAGATGGCTCAGCAGTTAAGAGCACTGACTGTTCTTCCAGAGGTCCGGAGTTTGATCCCCAGCAACCACAAGGTAGCTCACAGCCATCTATAATGGGATCCCATGCCCTTTTCTTGTGTGCCTGAAGACAGCGGCAGTGTACTCACATACATGAAATAAATGAATAAATCTTTCTTTTTTTTTTTAAAGATTTATTTATTATATGTAAGTACATTGTGGCTGACTTCAGACACATCAGAAGAGGACATCAGATCTCATTATAGATGGTTGTGTGCCACCATGTGGTTGCAGGGATTTGAACTCAGGATCTTTGGAAGAACAGTCAGTGCTCTTAACCGCTGAGCCATCTCTCCAGCCTGAAAAAATCTTTCTTTCTTTATATTATGTATATAAGTACACACTGTAGCTGTACAGATAGTTGTGAGCCTTCATCTGGTTGTTGGGAATTGACTTTTAGGACCTCTGCTCACTCTGGTCAGCCTGCTTCCTCTGGTAGACCCTGCTCGTTCCAGTAGGCCCCGCTTGCTCCCTCCGGCCCAAAGATTTATTCATTATTATAAATAAGTACACTGTAGCTGTCTTCAGATGCACCAGAAGAGGGCGTCAGATCTCATTATGGATGGTTGGGAGCCACCATGTAGTTGCTGGGAATTGAACTCAGGACCTTCAGAAGAGCAGTCAGAGCTCTTACCCCTAAGCCATCACACCAGCCCAATAAATAAATCTTAAAAAGAAAAAGAAAAGAGAAGAAAAAGAAAAAAGAGGGGCCAAGCAGTGGTGGCATACGCCTTTAATCCCAGCACTTGGGAGGCAGAGGCAGGCAGATTTCTGAGTTTGAG
>NW_022196909.1:26840605-26861738 GCF_008632895.1 Mastomys coucha
TCAAAAACAAAACAAACAAACAAACAAAGAATCCAGAATCCAAACTGGAGGTGTGAGTCCCTGCCCCCACCCCCCCACCCTTGCAGCCCCAGGCAGTTTTCTGTCTGGTTCCCTGCTGTGGAGGGGGGCTCTCTGCATCCCCCTGCTGGCTAGCTATCCACCCCATGTTTCCTTAGGCGGTGCTTCTTAGCTTCTGGTACCTTATATGACCCCCATCAGTGTGGTGGTGTTTTCTTGTCCTCTCACAGGGCGGCTCAGAGCCTCTTCTCTGCAGCGCTTCATGGCCACCGGTGTCCTGAAGTTGGAGGCAGAGGCCCAGTCACTCCTTTCTGGCTCACTCTCCTATTTCTTTTTCCTTATCCCCTACAGGCCTTGCCCTTCTCACATCTTATCCTGGCCACAGGCAGCACTGGGCCCTTCCCTGGCAAGTTTAACGAGGTGTCCTGCCAGCAGGCAGCCATCCAGGCCTATGAGGACATGGTGAAGCAGGTGTGTCACACTGACGGATGTGAGAGTGCCAGGGGCCACAGCTGGGGCTCAGGTCGGGAGATTGTGAGAGGACATCAGTGCTGGATAAACAGCCTTGGGGGAAGCAAGAGTTGCTACAGCGAGATTCTCTCAGAGTTCCTGTGTGTGTTGTGCTGGTGTATCACCCACCGGCTTGTCTCACCTGTCACCTCTCCCATCCCACCTGCTTTGTGTGGCTCCATGAGACAGGTTTCCCCAGTGAGCCTTTGAGGTGGGGAGGAGATCCATCTGGAGCCCAAATATGGACAGAGCTCTGTCCTTCTTTGGCCACGAAGGCACGTGGGTATGTTTCACGGTCTGGTCCCTCCTTCTGCAGATCCAGCGCTCCCAGTTCATCGTGGTGGTGGGAGGTGGCTCTGCCGGAGTAGAGATGGCAGCAGAGATTAAAACCGAGTATCCTGAGAAGGAGGTGAGGCAAGACCCTTGGCTATGAAATCTCAGCAGGCATTGGCTTTGCTTGCTTTCTTTTTGGAAAAAAAAAAGTATGTATTATATATGCTTGTTTGTTTGTTTAGTGGTGTGCGTGTGCGTGCGTGCGTGCGTGCGTGCATGCATGTGTTGTGTGTGTGCGTGTGCGTGTGCGTGCGTGCGTGCGTGCGTGTGTGCGCGCGCGCGCGCATGTGCACAAGTGCCATTGTGTGTGAGTGTGGCAGTCAGAGGATAACCTGTGGGAGTCGGTTTTCTCCTTCCACCTTGTGTACCCTGGGGATTGAACTCACGTAGTCATGTATCGGGACAAGCACCTTTACCCTACCAGCCATCTCTCCACCCCAGCAACGCCAGGACTTATGCTCAGGCCCTGGGAGACTGGAGCTCCGCTGGCATACGCAGAGCATGTTTTCCATCTTGTATAAAAAGCAATTCCACGAGCAGTTTCCCCACACAGTGAGGGACAGTCTCCTACTTAGGCTCCTGGCTATGGAGAACCCCAAATATGGGGGGAGAGGAGGGCCAGGGAGATGTCTCATAAACCCAAACCTCTCGTTTGGGATGACGCCTGGACGTTCTTTGATAACCTCTTTCTTTCTGGGAGGCTTCTTAGTGTGTCTGGTTGTCAGTCCTCACCCTGGACAGCTATGTCGGGGTCCATGCTCAGGGCATTGGGAGAGCTGCCCACACCAGGGAAGCACTGGTTCTCAGTTTCTTCTACCCATGGAAGGGTGGCGACAGCTCGCTCTGACTCTTAATGCTGGAGAGATAGTCGCCAAGCTTGGCACCCTAGAGCAAGAAGGGTCTAAGCGTCTTAGGTGGTAAGGGTTAAATGATAGTTGTAGTGATGGGTTTTGCAGGGCTGGTACCTTATGTGGGTCAGCCTTGGCTCAGGTGGGTCAGCCTTGGCTCATGTGGGTCAGCCTTGGCTCATGTGGGTCAGCCTTGGCTCATGTGGGTCAGCTTTTTCAAGCCACACAGAGCCCACGCACAGTGCTCTCCTCCCTCAGGAAAGACAGTTGGCTTCGAAAAGGAAAATCAATCCCGGGTAATTTAATTATATGCTTACTCTCTGACAAATGGTTGGAAATTATGGTGACTGATGGATGTAGTTAAAGTATTCATTTTGATTCATGAGTGTTGTGTAGGGGAAAACCAGCCGACCGCTGCTTGTTCTCAGTGCTTCTGTGGTGAGAGGAGCGCGTCTCTCTCAACACTGACCGGCCTTACTAACACCAGTGGGGTGTCCCACAATGCAGTTCAAACCAACTGCCTGGAATCGGCACATACCATCGATCAAGCCCCACAAGGTCGTTCGCACCTCAGATGACGGTGGAGTAGTGGGTCCCAGGCTCACCAGCACTGCCACCTGACCCAGCCGTAAATGGAAAGGTCCTCCTAGCAGGCTTTATAGTGGCCAGAGTGGCTTATAGACCCCAGAGATGCAGCTTGCTTACTGTCTTATGGTGTAACTGCTGTGGAGAGACCCTGTGACCATCACAGCTTTTGTTTTAAGAGATTTATTTATTTATTTATTTATTTATTTATTTATTTATTTATTGGTTTTTCGAGACAGGGTTTCTCTGTGTAGCCCTGGCCGTCCTGGAACTCACTCTGTAGACCAGGCTGGCCTCGAACTCAGAAATCCGCCTGCCTCTGCCTCCCAAGTGCTGGGATTAAAGGCGTGCACCACCACCGCCCGGTGAGATTTATTTATTTTTTTATTTGATGTGTATGGGCGTTTTGCCTACATGTATGTCTGTGCACCGTGTCAATGCAGTGCCCGTGGAAGCCAGAAGTGGGCCTAGGATTCCCTAGAACTGGACTCACAGACAGTCGTTAGCTGCTATGTGGGTTGCAGAGAATGGAACCAGGGCCTCTATCCGAACAGCAAATGCTCTTAACCACTGAGCCATCCAGTGAGCCTCTCCAGGCATGACCAAGACAACTCTTTTTTTTTTTTTTCCGAGACAGGGTTCCTCTGTGTAGCCCTGGCCGTCTTGGAACTCACTCTGTAGACCAGGCTGGCCACGAACTCAGAAATCCGCCTGCCTCTGCCAGACAACTCTTATAAAGGACAGCATTTAATTGAGGCTGGCTTACCGTTCTGAGGTTCAGTCCGTTATCACCATGGCGAGAAGCATGGCAGTGAGCAGGAGGAGGAGCTGAGAGGTCTACATTTGGATCTGCAGGATGAGACAGTGAGACACACTTGGCCTGCCTTGTGCTTCTGAAACTTCAAGACTCACATTCCCCCCCAGTGACACACTTCCTCCAACAATGCCACAGTTCCTATGAGTCTAAGGGGCCATTTTCATTCAAACTACCACACTTAAACGATGACCGACTCAACCCGACCACAAAGGATATTTTAAAGGACACAGATGGGGCTGGAGAGATGACTCTGTGGTTAAGAGCTCAGACTGCTCTTGCAGAGGACCCAGGCTTGGTTCTCAGCACCCACATCTGAGACTCACACTGCCAGTAACTCCAGCTCCAGGGGATCAGATGCCCTCTTTTGGATTCAGCGGGCACTGCACTCAACATGCACATATCCACAAACAGACACCTCTACACATAACTACAAATTAATAAAGTAAGCCTTTGAAGGACATAAATGAACAGCCAGATAAGGAGGTCCCAAGCACAGGGGCCTCTTTCTCCATGAAGTTGGGGTGTGCCAATGGTCATGCATGTACAGGCTCTCCGAGCCCTGAGGGGGGAATTTTTGAAGGCTTCGTTGGGGAGCCATGATGAACCGTGGAATCCCAACTCAAGCTCCCTTCTGCTTCCTGGGGGATTGGGGCAGGGACTCGAAGCTCCCATCATGGTTTGAGTCTGAAGTTGTTGTCTCATCAGGATGAAGGATGAGCCTGTCACTCAGGAAGTTCCAAGGCACTCAGCAGTTTTATCATTCAGAGAACCACAAAGAGCTCAGAAAGCTCTGGGTTGGGAGTTGCAGCCGACTGTCAGAACACAGGGCATTCCCAGCACCAGAAGGGCTTAAGAAGAGCTCTGTGTCAGCAACCAGGGACAGACGGGGCTATTCTTGCCATGCCTCATGGGTAAAGACTGAAGTGGTATATTTCAGCTAACTCGGTATAAGATCTGTGTTGCATTGGTAGGCATGGAAGAGCCCTATAGAAGCCACCCATGATTGTGGGATTGGCACGTACCGAGTTACCTTCCTCATCATATTTTTATTTAGAGCCAAGCACAGTGGCACTAACCTTTAATTCCAACACTCAGGAGGCACAGGCAGGAGGATCTCTGTGAGTCTGAGGCCAATCTGGTCTACCTAGCTAGTTCTGGGACAGCCAGGACTACATAGAGCCGTGGTTCTCAACCTTTCTAATGCCACGACCCTTTAATACAGTTCCTCATGTTGTGGTGACCCCCCCAACCGTAAGATTACTTTCATTGCTACTTCCAAACTGTAATTTTGCTATTGTTATGAATCATCATGTAAATATCTGGTATTTCTGATGGTCTTAGGTGACCCCTAAGGGTTGAGACCCACAAGTTGAACACCACTCACAAAGAGATCCCGTCTTAAAAAAAAACCCAAAACCAAAAAACAAACAAACAAACACCAAAATAGCTGGGCAGTGGTGGTGCTCGCCTTTAATCCCAGCACTTGGGAGGCAGAGGCAGGCGAATTTCTCTCTCTCTCTTTTTTTTCTTGTGGTTTTTCAAGACAGGGTTTCTCTGTATAGCCTTGGCTGTCCTGGAACTCACTCTGTAGACCAGGCTGGCCTTGAACTCAAAAGTCTGCCTGCCTCTGCCTCCCAAGTGCTGAGACTAAAGGCTTGCACCACACCGCCCGAATGTGAATTTCTGAGTTTGAAGCCAGCCTGGTCTACAAAGTGAGTTCCAGGACAGCCAGGGCTACACAGAGAAACCCTGTTTCGAAAAACCAACCAACCAACCAACCAAGCAAACCCAAACCAAACCTAACCAAAACAAACAAAAAGCCAAAATAAAATAACTTTAAAGTTTTATTTAGCAGGATGGTAGGGTGGTAGTGGCACATGCTTCTAATCCCAGCACTCAGGAGGCAGAGGCAGGCAGATCTCTGAGTTTGAGGCCAGCCTTGTCTACAGAGCTTCAGGACAGAGAAACCCTGTCTTGAAAACCTAAATAAATAAGTAAATAAATAAATAGATAAGTAAGCAAACAAATAAATAAATAGAACTTGGTTAGTGTTGCTATCAGCCTGGTATTCACATTGGAATGCCAGCCGCTTATATAGTGATTATACAATTGTATATCCTGAAGGAATTGTCCCTTTGCCTTAGGTGAGGTGTGGGTTTGTACAGGGACACGTGGATGGTCCTCTGGTTTAGGAGCACTGAGTCCTGGGTACTGAGTCCTGAGTACCGAGAGGTGGGCTGGGGCCCTGAACCCTGCAGAGTTCATCGCTGATGCTCAGTTTCCTCAGTATTACATGGGAAGTGTAGGAGAGGGGACTCGGAGACTTCCCTCTGAAGCCCCGTGTTTTTTGTTGTTTTTTTTTTTTTTTTGTCCCAGGTTACTCTTATCCACTCCAAAGTACCCCTGGCCGACAAGGAGCTCCTGCCCTGTGTGCGGCAGGAAGTGAAGGAGATCCTCCTCCGGAAGGGTGTGCAGCTGCTGCTGAGTACGTGAGACTTCACCCCCGCCCCCACGCGCCGTCACCCCACCTCCCACCCCCCGCCGTCCCCGGGACTGCTGATGCACTGCCCAGAGCCCCAGCCATGGCGGCCGGTAGGGGCGGTATATCCATGCAGGCTCCCCCTTTCCCACTGTATCCGGAATACTGTAGGGCTTCTCGAGCCGGCTTGAGCTGCTTCCAGCTGGAGTCGCGGGGTGCAGCAGTTCCCCGCCGGAGCTTAGGACAAGGACAGGGGGATGCTATGTACCGAAATGAGTTAACTTCTTCCAAAGGATCGGCCCTTGTTTTCACTTTTGATGTGTCTGTGGAAGAGGGAACAGCTTTGTAATCCGAGGCATTGAATGTGTCTGTCTGTCTGTCTGTCTGTCTGTCTGTCTGTCTGTCTCCCTCCCTCCCTCCCTCCCTCTCTCTCTCTCTCTCTCTCTTTGTCTCTCAGGTTTTTTTGAGACAGGGGTTCTCTGTGTAGCTGTCCTGGAACTCACTCTGTCCATCAGGCTGGCCTCGAACTCAGAGAACCGCCTGCCTCTGCCCTCCCAAGTGCTGGGACCGAAGGTGTGTGCCACCACCACCCTGCTTTCTGAGTGTGGCTTTTTTGTCCAGAGCAGGAAGGGACAGAACTTCCCAGCATTTGGAGTGGGATGGCACCTGGGTGTCACCTTCATGTTCTCTCAGACGGCTGTGAGGTGGTTGCTATGGAAACCCCTCTCAGCTATCACAGCCTCCATTGGTAACTGGTCATGGAGGACTGGAAGTGCTTTATTTCAGACAGGTTTCTTCACTTTGCCGTTTGCTATCCATATATCCATCCATCCATCCATCCATCCATCCATCCATCCGTTCTTTGAAATTTATCTTATGTGCGTGTGGATGTTTTGTGTGTGTACCATGCGTGTGCCTGGTGCCTCTGGAGACCAGAGGAAGGAATCAGATCCCCTTGAACTGGAGTCACAGACGGTTTTTAGCATCTGTTTGAATGGTGGGAATCAAACCTGGATCCCCTGGAAGAGTACCAGTGTTCTTAACCACTGAGCCCTCTCTCCAGCCCCTCCGTATAGATGTCTATTTAGTTTTGAGAAAGAGTATATCATGTAGACCAGACTGATCTTACGGCCTTAAACTGTGTAGCCGAGGAGAACTTTGAGCGTCTAATCCTCCTGCCTCCATTTCCAGAGTACCGACCGGCATACACTACATGCTTAGTTGATGTGGCGCTGGGTATAGACACAGGGCTTTCTGCATGTTCTGCAAGCCCCCTACCAATTGAGAGAGATCCTTTCTCTGCTTTCTGATGTATGCTGTACCGAGAGGCCCTCTGCTTAGGATGGGCAAGCTGCCGTCCAGAGAAGGGAGGGGCCTTCCATTGAGTGGCGTTTCCTAGAAATCGGGAAGCTTGGCTTTTAATTCCCCCTAGCAGCTTCCTGGGACTTTTCTCCAGATGGATCCCTTGGGCACAGATGTCCAGGTCCTGCTGCTCGGGACACTGGACGGAGGGAGAGTCATGAGGGAGTACTCAAGTTCCCCTTGGTCTACCGTGGTGTGTGTGTGCGCGCGGGCTTCTGCCAGTTTCCCATCACGGAACCCTCCACAGGTGAGCGGGTGAGCAACCTGGAGGAACTGCCTCGCAATGAGTATCGGGAGTACATCAAGGTGGAGACGGACAAGGGCACGGAGGTGGCCACCAACCTGGTGATTGTGTGCAATGGCATCAAGATCAACAGCTCTGCCTACCGCAGTGCCTTCGGTGAGTGAGCGGCCCAGATCGTTGCTCCGTAAGCTGCTCTGGCGTTTGGACACACCCCCATAGCCCTGGCCACCCGAACCAGCACCCTTCGTCTCCTCCTTTTATCCCAGAAGTTCATTAGACCTTGAACTTTAAATTCAGGTGAGCCAAGCCCAGCTGCTCCCCCAAACCCTCCAGCTTTGAGGCCAGAATCCCCCGAGGTGAGTGCTTCCCCCTAGTGGCGAGAGATGGGAACAGGCTTCAGGCAGGCCCGCCTCTTTTGCTTTTTGCTCTCATGGAGGAAGCCCAGAAAGTGACAAGTCAGGCTTTTCTCCGTCCACAGGTACCCTGCTTTCTCCAAACCCAGATCCAAGCATTGAGCCACTTCATTCCGAACTTCCATTTGGGGAGCTGGGACCTTAATATGGCCTCGTCTCTCAAAGTTCAGTAGTTAGACAGTAGACTGTTGCATGTTTAAGCATCTACATAGGAGAGTAAGACTCAGGGGCCAAACTCCTCTATGGTTGCTCTGCATCTCCAGGTACCTGTCATTCACCTCCGAGCATCCTTCCCTGACCAGTCTCTGCCAGGTCTAAGAGGATGTTAATTTTCAATCCAGAAGAAAGCCAGTCCACAGGGGTAGTGGGCAAAAAAAAAAAAAAAAAAAAAAAAAAAAAAAAAAAAAAAAAAAAAAAAAAACCCTCAAGAGTTTAACACCTTATTATTCTATTGTATTTCCAAAGATAAGTTCCTTTAGATCCCTTTAAGGGAAGTTGTTTGTCATTCAGGAATGGCCTGCATGTATTTTGAAATTCTGATGGGAAGCTAGGGGACTTGCAGAGAGCTCTCTCTGTGTTTTGTATGAGGGGGGACCTTCCAGTGCTGTGCCTCTGTTCCTGTGGGGTTAGGCTTGCTTCGGCAGGCAGGGTCTTGGGTGGGGACTTCAGGCTGGATGATAGCATGTGGGGGGATGTTACTTCTTAGCGCGTACCTCCAAAGTGACTGGACCCATACCCTGTACTCATCCTCCTATTCGGGAGGCGACTTAAACATGGCGTCGTCTTGCCCAGCAGAGAGTAGGCTGGCCAGCAACGGTGCTCTGAAAGTGAACGAGTTCCTCCAGGTGGAAGGTTACAGGCATATCTATGCCATTGGTGACTGTGCCGATATCAAGGAGCCCAAGATGGCCTATCATGCTGGCCTGCATGCCAACATCGCCGTGGCCAACATTGTCAACTCCATGAAGCAGAGACCCCTCAAAGCCTACAAGCCAGGTAAGGAAAGCGTGGGTACTTTACGGTTGTTGAAGTTTGGGATTAGACCACCAGATTGCAGGGCTCAGCACAAAATCTCTTTAAAACCAAACATGCCTTTGGCTGTAGCTCCGTGGTAGAATGCTTGCCTGGCACACTGAAGCCCTGACATCGCTGCTACAAAGGAGGCTAGGAAGATGGCTCAGTCAGTGAGGAGTTTACAAGGAGGGCCCTAGTTTGATGCCTAGAACACATGTTAAGAAAAAGACAAGTGCTGGGCAGTGGTGGCTCACACCTTTACTCCCAGCACTTGGGAAGCAGAGGCAGGCGGATTTCTGAGTTTGAGGCCAGCCTGGTTTACAGGGCTACACAGAGAAACCCTGTCTCGAGAAACCAAAAAGAAAAAAGAAAAAAGGAACAAAAAAAAAAAAGGAAAAAGACAAAAAATTGGGCCTTGTGGTCAGAAAAGAAAAAAAAATCCAGTTTTAAAAAAAAAAATGTGAATGTCACCTGAAGAATGATAGCCCAGGTTGTCCCCTGTCCTCAGTACACAAGCACATGCACCAAACATCTGACTTGCTTTTTTAAAGGGTATGCATGGCTGCTGTACACACACACACACACACACACACACACACACACACACACGCACACACACACACACGTGCACACACACGCTTTGCTGGAGGCTGGAGTCTCAAGCATTGGGCCTGCATCCCCCAAACATCATCTTGCTTTGTGCATCTGCCTCCTAGGTGCGCTGACATTCCTCCTGTCCATGGGCAGAAACGATGGCGTGGGCCAGATCAGTGGCTTCTACGTAGGCCGCCTCATGGTGCGGCTGGCCAAGAGCAGGGACCTCTTCATCTCCACAAGCTGGAAAACCATGCGGCAGTCTCCACCGTGACAGGGGGGCTGCGTGGGAGTCGAGGTACCGCTCGGAGGGGTGACAGACCGCTTGACGAAGGACACCCTTCTGACAGGTGCCAAGGGCGGAGCTCTTTGTCTGGATCATGGTGTCTGTCAGTCGTGTGCTGGCTGGAAATACAGTTTGGGTAAAGCCGGAAATGAGAGACAGAGAGTAAAAGGGGGAGGCATTAAAAAAAAAAAAAAAAAGAAAAATTAGCCTAGAAGATTCGTTCCGGGGTCGGAAGGTCTGCCTGCAGCTGTGCTAGCGGGAGGGTTTCAGGGAGGCAGAGGGGGCTTCGCTCTCCTGTTAGGCTTATGTCTGTGTGTGCACATGAAGGCGTTAGGCTTTGAGAGAACTGTGCCGAGCTCTTGTTGGGCAGAGCTGGACTCCTCTAGCCGGCTCCTCATAGTATAGTATAGTAAAGAGACCCCGCAGCACAAAACCAAGGAGGGGTACTGGGGTAGGGAAGCTTGTCTATCTCACAGGTTATTAACTGGGGCCTCATTTCTCTCACCCTAAGTATGGTTAGTACCTGCACTCTGCCTTCTCCTCTTTCCTTCCCTCCTAACAACACTCACACAGCCTGTACAGAATCTCTCTCTGCCCCCACAGTGTCTACCTACATTATTCAGATCCCCTCAAACTGCTTCAAACTGCCTCAGTCTCTTCTGGTACCTCGGGACCCGTCCTTAACCTTCATGAGCCTTTATTTCCATATTCGGCTTGAACAGGATGTCATAGGTACATTTACGAAGAGTTAGACAAAATTCCTCTCTTGGCTCACCCCTCCGTGGCTGAAATCTCTTTGGGAAGGGTGGGGGAAGAGAGAAGCCACATCCGCCCCTTCTCCTTACATACTATCAGTTTCTCCCAAGACAGGCCCAAACTGGAAAGCTTTAACCAGCAGGGATGGCAGCCTCGTAGATCTGAAGCAGTACAGATGGACTGCGTCTCTCCCTAGCCTACCCTAGACTATACACCCAAGCCCCTCCTTGAGGCCAGATACAGGTGATGGGGATCTGGATCCACAGATGAGAGTCCCCCGATCCTCCCCGACACCCCACCCTCAGATAAAAACAGTCAAACAAGGCCAGCTGGGACGATCCTTTGAAAAGGGGGAGCAGCTGAACTCCCCCAGGCAGGTGGTTGCTTGCCTCTGAGGACAGCCACTCAAACACCATCCTCACAGGGTGAGGTTTCTATCTGGAGGGGCTGAGACTGAAGCCTGGCTGGCTGCAGGTATCTCAGGATGGAGACCTGTGACTGGGGGACGGTACTGGTTGCTTGATCTCCAGAGACCAGAGGGGCACCTCTGGCTACTTCCTAGTGATTTCCAGGTTACCAACAGTCTGCCGTTAGGGGGTGGGGAGCTACGCTGCTCATTTCCTGGCCAGCATCTGTCACTTGGGCCCTCAGCGGGGCCTCACCATGTCTGCTATAGATTGCTAAGGTGCATGAAGTATATGAAAGACTTCTCTATCCGAGCAGGGAATAGCTACCTGTGCGTGGCCTAGATTGAATGTCTATAGCAGAAGAGGCCGGCAGTCCGCTCTGGTAGATTCGGGCATGACTCTCCCCATCCTGCCTCTCCCTGCTTGCTTCTGGCCTTGGCCTCCGGTTATGGGTGGCAAGAGGACCTTGAGATACGAGCCTCTCTGGTGCTTCCTGCCCATCCCCATTTGGACTGTGACCAAGGTCCGTTCCAGACTGGAGCTGAGCCTCGACTCTCTCTCCCAGAGACTGACCACCCACCGGCAGGCAGCTTTGCCCCTAGCTCTGCTGCTGTGGATGCCAGCCAGCAAGCTCACCCTCTCTGGGGGCAGGATCAGCTACCTGCAGGAAGCCGGCCATGCGGGAGCTTTACAGAGCATGGCGCGGGGACTCTTCAGGGGCAGGCCTTGTGTTATTTCTTTGCAACACTCTGGATGAATCCATCTGTGGGGGAACGCAGTTTTCCAGGAGGAGGAAAATATCGCAATAAAGGGCTATGTTATAAGAAAGACGCTGGATCTTTTATTTTTTTTTTCTTCTCATTTTTCTTTTTCTTTAAAAAAACAAAAAAACCGAACAAACAAAAATCCCGAAGCAAAACCCCTTTAGGTGTAGTTACAAATATTTTAGGCGTCAGGGACGGGACCCTATAACAGAAAAGCACCCCAAGATGTTTTTATCATCTTCTCCACTGAAGGAGACAGCCAGTAAAGCTAGGTGAGCCAGTCACATCCTTTTTCATTTGGAAAAAGGAGGAACCCAAAGATGTAGGAACTTTGAACAGACTTTGTGTGTGTGTGTGTGTGTGTGAGAGAGAGAGTGAGTGTGTAAAAGTCAACGCTATAAATCTAAACAAGGTCTATTTGTTTGTTTGTTTTAAAAAAAGTTCTAAAACAACTGGAAGAAAAACCACATGGAAAGAAACCCCTGGTGGAGACCTGGTTAATTGTGGAAGAGAGGCCCTTTGTAAAGAGAATATAAAACGCTCTGAGCCCCTTCCCCAGGCAGGCAGGACCCGTTCTCGTTCTCGCTGCCGCCTCTGCTCACCCTCTCAGCCACCCTCTGCTCCCATGCCCCGTCACCCTTCTGTAATCCTTTTAAAAAATAAAACCCCCGCTCTTGTGACGTCACACCGATCCTCCTCCTCCTCCTCCTCCTCCTCCTGCTGCTGCTCCGCCGGAGAGAGCTACTTGGTGTCCAGTTTGGCCATCTCCTGCACGTAGATACCGATGCTCTCGCTGTCGAAGAGCAGGAAGTACACATTCTTCAGCGAGGACGAGCTCGAGTCGTCGAAGTGGGCTGAGATGGCCTTGAGGGTCACCTGGGCGGCCGTCTGTTTGGGGAAGCAGTTTCTACGTCCAAAGAAAAGAACAGCCCAGGTCATTCTGGTCCCTGTACCCACTGTGTAATTCTCTCCTAGTCTAGGCTTTCAGTCTTTGTTCTGACAGGGTCTCACTATATGGCCACGGCTAGCCTGGAACTCACCGCCGTGTAGACCAGGCTGGCCATGAACGCAGAGATCTGCCTGCCTCTGCCTTCCAAGTGCTGGGATTCAATGCATGCACCACCACACCCTGCTCTCGGTTTCTTCGTATTCTGGCCCTGGACCCTTGCTTGTACAGTGTGGGACTCACCGTGCATGAGGCCAGTCCACAAAGGACCTTCTCTGGCACTAGCCAAGGGAAGGGCAGGAGTAGGTGGAGATGTCCCCAATGACCTAGATACGGTGACTTCAGCTATGGTCACAGACAGCACTCAGTATGTAAAGGATGCCCCAGGTTTGAACCTGTGACAGCTGACTCAAGGAACTTGACTTTGTAAATTCTGTCAGTTTCACATCTATAGGACCATGTCTTCAAAAATACAAGCATTTTTTTTTTCTTAGCTCCTTCAAAACGAGTTTATATGCTAACTGGATTATCCAACAAAGGGCCTTGAGCAGGTTTCGGGTCCCGATTTATAACCAGGGAATGCTGGTGCTGCTGCTGCTGCTGCTGCTGGTTCACAGACCACACTTTTGATTAGCAAGGCCTGTCTGTGAGCCTGGGGTTTTCTGATTGTGTGTTCTAGCTGAGGACCAAAGGTGGGCATGTAGAGTTTTAATATAGCAGGTTTTCAGAAACAAACACGGGGCATGCTGTGGGGGGATATCTCAGTTGGGTCACATAAGTGTAGAGATCTGAGTTTGATTCTTAGAACAACTATACCAAGGCTGGGTATGGAGATAAAGTGTTTGTAACTCCAGTGCTGGGGAAGTAAAGACAGGTGGAACCCTGTGGTGGTTTGAATAAGCCTGGCCCAGGGAGTGGCACTATTAGGAGGCGTGGTTTTGTTGGAGGAAGTGTGTCACTGTGGGTGTGGGCTTTAAGATCCTCCTCCTAGCTGGGCAGTGGTGGTGCATCCCAGCACTTGGGAGGCAGATGCAACTGGATTTCTGAGTTCGAGGCCAGCCTGGTCTACAGAGTGAGTTCCAGGACAGCCACGGCTACACAGAGAAACCCTGTCTCAGGAAAAAAAAAAAAAAAAAAAAAAAAAAAAAAAAAAAAAAAAAAAAAAAACAAAATAACAAAATAAAAAAATCTTCCTCCTAACCACGTGGGAGCCAGCCTTCTCCTAGCTGCCCTCAGATCAAGAGGTAGAACTCCTCCAGCTAGCCTGCCTACACACTGCCATGTTTCCCACCCTAATGATAATGTATTGCACCTCTGACCGTATAAGCAAGAGCCCATTAAATGTTACCCTTTATAAGAGTTGCTGTGGTCATGGTGTCTTTTCACAGCAATGGATCCCTAAGACAATTCCTGAGACTCACTGGCCAGTTGGCCTGACCTACTTGATTAGTTCAAAACCAGCCAGAGACTCTCTCAAAAAGACAAGGTGGTAAGTCCAACATGGCAGCACAAGCCTTTAATCTTAGCACTGGAGAGGCAGAGGCAGTCAGATCTCTGTGAGTTCGAGGCTAGCCTAGTCTACATATTGAGTTCCAGAATATCTCCTTTTTTTTTTTCTTCCTTTTTTGGTTTTGATTGTTTTTCAATATAGAGTTTTTTCTGTGTAGTCCTGGCTGTCTTGGAACTCACTCTTGTAGACCATGCTGGCCTTGAACTCAGCTGCCTACCTCTGTCTCCCTAGTGTTGGGTGGTGTGTACCACCACCTCCAGGCAAGACCCTATCTCAAACAAACAAACTTCAAACTAAAACAACAGCAACGACAAGACCCAAGGTAGTACACATCTTTAATGTAGGCACTCAGGAGACAGAGTCAGGCAGATCTTTTTTGAGTTTAAGACTAGTTTAATTTACATAGTGAGTTCTAGGCTAGCCTGGACACAGGAAGGCCCTGCCTCAAAACAAAAACAGAATGCATAGCCTAGAGTCATCTGAGAGGAAAAACCTGACTTGAGGAACTGCCCAGATCAAATTGGCCTGTGACCACGTCTGGAGGGGACTGTCTTGACTGATGATTGATAAGGGAGGGCCCGTCCACTGTGGGCGATACCATTCCTTAGGTAGGTGATCTTGGGTTGTATAAAGAAGTGAGTGAGCCAGCAAGCAGTATTTGTCCAAAGTTGCTATTAGACAAGGTCCTGCTTAATTTCAACAATGGACTGTGACTTGAAGGTGTAACCAAATGCATGCTTTGCTTCCCTGAGTTACTGTAGGACAGAGTGTTCTAGAGGGCATTACCTGAGGAATGACACTGGCCTCCACACACACACGTACACAGGTGACATACCATGTGCACTCACAAGTATACCCAAAACTAAAGCGCCACCAGGCCTCACACACGGTGTCTGCCTTTCTGTCTGGACATAGATATCAACACGGCAGGAAAGCTGGACGAGACATGGACTCCTGCCATCCCAGGCTGAGGGCCTGTCTATGTTTGGAAAGTGGGAAATTAGCTTTCTCACTCTATTGCCTACCTAACATTCTGGCCGTGCTGGCGTACCTTGGCCGCGTCTCCTAGAATGGGCAGATAGAATGTGGACATGTTGGCAAGTAGCTGATTCCCAATAGAAAGGCTGGAGACCTCAACTCAGAAACTATGGTCCTACCTGCCACTGGGGAATGGTGGGAAGGCGACGGATTTAAGCTTCTTGTCCTCGGCTGCGGACAGGCAGTTTTTGATGGTCTCTTCCAGCTGTTCTTCACATTTGTCGGAGCCCCACTGGGGGATGTGACAGTGGATGACAAACTTGGCTGCAAGTCCACTGGATTGGCTGACGGCCGCTGGGACACAGGAGAGAAATACAGTAGGTTATTTCCTCAGTCTCACCTGAAGCTGGGTGAGTAGGCTAGGCCTCCCAGGTGACCCTCCCAGGTGACCCCTGGAGGACTAGGAGGTGACACATCCCTGCCACTGCGAGGGATTTGGCAGGAAGCAGAGCTTTAAGCCTTGATGTGACAGCTTATTATTTTTGGTGACAACAGGCCCCAGGTCAGGAATATACACAAAGTGGATCCTAGGGATGGGAATGCATCAGAATCATATCTGACAACTGTGGAAGATTAAATAATGCCATCTCCAAACAACAGAATCCCTGGGTTCTTAACTGTTCCCTGACATGGCCAAGGGCATATTGTGCCTGCAATTAAAGATAATGAAGATGGACTGCCTGGGTTGCCACTGCTTATGTTTAATTGGTGACTTGGTAATCTTACCATAATGGTAGGATTAAAGGAGTATGCCACAATGCCTGGCTGTCTGGCTTGCTTCCCACCCTTCTCCCCCAACCCTCCTACCCCGTCTCTCTGTCTGTCTTTCTTTCTTTCTTTCTCTCTTTCTCTCTCTCTTTCTTTCTTTCTTTTTTTTTGAGTCAATGTTTTTCTGTATAGCCCTGGTTGTCCTGGAACTCGCTTTGTAGACCAGGCTGGCCTCAAACCTGGAGAACCACCCACCTCTGCCTCCCAAGTGCTGGGATTAAAGGCGTGTGCCACCACCACCTGGCAAGGTTTAATTTAAACACATTATTTTCATGGGTATGACGGTTTTTTGCCTGCATGCATATGTTTACTACATGTGTGCAATGCCCAAGGAGACCAGAAGAGGGCAGTATATATGTCTGTGAGCCACTATGTGGATGCTGAGACTTGAACCCAGGTCCTCTGGAAGAGCAGCTGGTGCTCTTAACTGATTGGTTTCACTAGGTATGTGCTCTCTTTCTCAAGAACTTTTTATTCACCTAACTGGCAGGATCTTCCAACACACGTCTAGTGCCCACAAAGCCAGAGCGACAGTGGCAGATCTTGTAAGAACATGGCGACGGACAAGTTTGAGGGAAGTCCCTGTGGCCACCAGTCATCTGTTGCCATGCTTGGTCGTGTCCTTCATGCCCCAGCTCCCTTGGCCGTCTTTTCTGAGCCTTCACCATGGAACTGGGTGACCTGGTTCAGAGATGCTTTGTGTGACGGTGGGATCCTCACTTGGCCATACATCTCGTCATTCAGGCCCACGCTGACATCCTCAGCACAGCGCCCATGGCAGAGACTCAGCACAGACTGGTCTCTGGCTTGGAGAACATGCACGGTGGCACCTGGGCTCCCAGGCGCGTCTGGCAAGGACAGCGGTGTCAGGGCCATTTTACCAGTTCCAAGAGGTTCACATCTTCCGCATGTTACAGTATCTTTGAGAAGGCATGCATCTGGGGCGGGGCGGGGTGGAGTGATAACTCAGCAGTTACAAGCAATGGCTGCTCTCCCAGAGGACTCAGGTTCAATTCCCAGCAGCCGCCTGAAGACTCGCTCACCACTCTCTGTAACTCCAGTTCCAGGGGATCTGACGCCCCACTCTGGCTTTGTGGGCACCAGACATGCGTTGGAAGACCCTGCTATTGAGGTCGTAGTCCAACTTGTCTGGCTAGCTCCCAGAGCTCTGTGCAAAATGGAGTACTACTCCCTTTCTCCGAGGGGTTCCCCTTCTCCACTGACCTTATCTGGAGAGTGTCTCAAGCACAGGTGCCTGATCTTAGAATGACCCGCACAGAGCTTCCTGCAAACACACATCCGTCCCAGCTCAGCCTTTCCAGAGTATGATAATGAGGTACTGTGTTATGACCAATCAGCTCACCCGTATGGTAATTCGGGAACCCTCTCCCTGAAGGGTCTCCGGAAGTCTTTCCATCAAGCTCACGGCCGTCCGAACCCCGCTCCCCCGCTTCTACTTCCTCTGCCCTCATGGGCTGGAGGCCAGTGACCCCCCAGGAGAAGGGAGACCCACAGATATGCAGGTGATACACTTACATACATGTGGGCAAAATACCCATGCATAGGAAATAAAAAACAAAAGGCATTCATCTCGTAGTTGCTCTCGGCCTGTAGGACACAGAAATAAAATGCATGTCCTTCTCCGCCTCTGGAGATCAGGTCCCATGAGCCCCTCTGTGTGAGGATTTAGTCAGTGCCGGGTGGCCAGACTTCAGAAGTGCTGGCTTGCAACTCTCCTTCACTAGCCACTAGCGCGATGTGATGGTTTTTCTTCGTCCCACCTGTGGTGGTTTGCATGAGAACAGCCCGCTATAGGCTGTCCTTTCAAATGCTTGGCCTCCAGTTGGTGGAACTATGTGGGAAGGGTTAGGATGCATGGCCTTGTTGGAAGATGGTGTGTCCCTGGGAACAGGTTTTGAGGTTTCCAAAGCCCACGCCATTCCCAGGCTAGCTTTCTCTCTGCCTCCTGCGTGTGGATCAAGATGTAAGCTCTCGGCTACTGTTCTAGAACCATGCTTGCCTGCTTGTCTGCTGCCATGATGGTCAGACTACTCACCCTTGGAAACGGTAGGCCCCCAATAAGCTGTTCCTCCTGGAAATTGCTTGATTGTGGTGTTTTCTCCCCACAATAGGAAAATAAGTAACCAAGACACCATCCAGCCAATGCCAAGGGCAAGAGCAGAATGTGCTGCCTTCCTTTCTTTCCTTCTTTCTTTCCTTCTTTCTTTCCTTTTTTCTTTCTTTCTCTCCTTCTTTCTCTCTTCCTTCCTTCCTTCCTTCCTTCCTTCCTTTCTTTCTTTCTTTCTTTCTTTCTTTCTTTCTTTCTTTCTTTCTTTCTTTCTCTCTTCTTTTTTGGTTTTTTGAGACAGGGTTTCTCTGTGTAGCCCTGGCTGTCCTGGAACTCACTCTGTAGACCAGGCTGGCCTCGAACTCAGAAATCCGCCTGCCTCTGCCTCCCAAGTGCTGGGATTAAAGGCGTGTGCCACCACCGCCCGGTATATGCTGCCTTTCTTGTGAGGCAAGGTTGATTACCCTCCTTATTTTGAAATTTAAATTTTTCTCTTTCTTAGGGAAAATTATTATTTGTGTGTGTGTGTGTGTGTGTGTACACGTGCGCACACGTGTAAGCCACAGTACACACACATCAAAGGAAAACACAGGGGAAACTACAGTCACTTCTTCCACTAAGAGGATCCCAGGGGCTGAGCTCAGGTTTTTAAGCCCACGGCCAGAACATTCACTGGCTGAGCATTCTCCCCGGCTCAGGCTGCCAGGTTATTATAGATGGCCACCTCTCTCTCTCCTGTCTGACAGCTTTAAGGATTCTAACCCTGGACCAATTAACACGTGGGCCAGGTTTGCGATTCACTTTCATTTGTTTTGTCCAACCTGAACTTGCATTTAATTCTGGAAAGTTCCCTGAGAAGAATTCTTTAGCAAGGGTTGAAGAGATGGCTCAGCGGTTAAGAGCACTGACGGCTCTTCCAGAGGTCCTGAGTTCAATCCCCAGCAACCACATGGTGGCTCACAACCATCTGTAATGGGATCTGATGTCCTCGTCTGGCATGTAGGTGTACATGGAGACAGAGTAATCATCATCATCATAATCACAACTTTTTTTTTTTTTTTCTTCCCGAGACAGGGTTTCTCTGTGTAGCCCTGGCTATCCTGGAACTCTGTAGACCAGGCTGGCCTCAAACTCAGAAATCCATCTGCCTCTGCCTCCCAAGTGCCGGGATCAAAGGCGTGCGCTAATAATAACTCTTTAGTTACAACTTCACCATTCGCTCACAACTTCCAAATTCTGCTAAGAAACACGCCAAAGCTTCTTGTCCTGTATTTGGGATGCTTTTCTCCCACAGTTCCAGGCATCTCCTGGGAGCCTCCTCTGACCCTGAGACGGCAGAGGCCAGCAGAGGGCATCAGATCCCTTGGACCTGGAGTTACAGACTGAGCTGACTGGAGGCTGCTGGGAATTGAACCCTGGTCCCCTGGAGCCATCTCTCCAGTCCCGGCTATGGGAGTTTTACTCTGGCTTTCTTCCCTAGTGATGGGAATCGAACCTGAGGCCTCAACGCCTGCGAGGTGAGTGCAGTACTGCTGGGAAGCCACCTAATTCCTCATGGGGATTCTTACTGCTTTGAGCAATAGTCAAGCTCGGCAGCTTTAATCCACAGAGCCATCTTGCTGCCTCGTGCCACCAAGGTCCTCTGCCTCACCTCAAGCCAGAAACCATCCAGCCTTGGACTGACAGAACCCAAGATGAATCTTTCCCCTATTAAATTGATTTTCTCAGGCCGTTTGTCATGGTGATGGGATGCTGACACAAATATTATTCGGTCACAAAAAAGAGGAGAGGGGAAGATATAGTCTACAACATATATGAAATTAAGAAATACTATGGCCGCTATAAGACGCCAGACACAGAGGGCCAGTCACTGTATGACTGCATTTATATGAAATGTTCAGTCCAATTGAATCCACGGGGACAGGAAGTAGATTTGGTCAGAGGTGGTAAAGTAGATAGTGCAGTGTACAACATTGTAGAAGCATTTGCTACCACTGGATTACATATATGGGGTAAATTTTATGTTCTGTGTATCTTGCTGCACACGTGCAAAACTAACACAAATAATCCAGAAACCATTTAGTGTTGACCTCTGCTCCTCATGACCATGAGGGATCCACGAGTCCTCAGAGCATAGGAAACTACCTACACCCACTGTTCAAATTCACAGCGGTGCTAAAGTAGCTCCCCCAACCCTGTGCATGCATGTGCATCCCTGTGTGTGTGCCCATGTGTGTGTGTGTGTGTGTGTGTCTGTGCATGTGTGTTTCTGTTGTGTGTGTGTTTGTCTGTGCGCGCATGCGTGTGTGTCTGTGCATGTGTCTCTGTGTGTCTGTGCATGTGCTTCTCTGTATGTGTGCGCAGTTGTGTGTGTGTATGTGTGTCTGTGCATCTCTCTGTATGTTTAGAGGCTGGAGAGAAGACTCAGTGTCACCTTCAGGAACACTGTCCACCTCCTCTGAGATGGACTGTCACCGGCCCAGAATTCTCCAAATAGATTAGACTAGCTGGCCAATGAGCTCCTGGGATCCTCCTGCCTCCACCACCACCTCACCAATGGAGTCACAAACCTATCACATCGAATGTGCTTGGCTTTTTTTTTTTTTTTTTTAACATGTTCTAAGGGTGGCACATCCTGTTGTCTACAGTGGCCATGTATGGATGTGGGAGGCTGGAGGTCGCAAGGATGGAGTCGAGGCAGGCTGAGCTGCAGCCCCGTCCCACACTCACCTTCAGCAACTTCCAAAGGGCCTTGAGACTTGCGGAGCTCCTTTACTGTTTCCAAGAACTCCTTACCCCCAGCCTTTTCCAAGGCTTTCCCTGCAAAGGAGAACAGTGGGGCCGCGGTGAATGTTCTTTCAATAGAATCTCACTGTTGTCCGTGTTAGGTCAGGAGAAGCTCAGGTTATCAAGGGTGACCTGGCTCGTTTGTAACACTGGTTTGCCAGTGGTCACTGGCGGCGGTCTAAGCAGCGCTCTATGCAGGATGACGAGCTTTGTCAAAGGGCCCCCAACTCCCACCTCACCCCTCCTCCCACATCTCTGTCTCCCTCTCTTGTGTTGCTGTGTATGGAGCCTTCGACTTCCCTCTTGCTAAGCATTGTCACCTTCCACAGATCCATGTCCCAGCAGGGCGGAACACCCCAGTCTGAAAATCCAGAATCAAAACCTTTCCAAATGTCAACACAACATGGCCCATCCAAGATTCCATACCCAGTCTCGTGTGATGGGTGGGTCACTGTGCCATGTGTGAGACACAGGAGGGGACCCCATCTCTCTTGGGTTGTGCGGAAGGGGTCGTGTGTTGTTAAAACAAGGTTCAAATCTGTTGATGTCATTATCAGTGTTTTTTTTTTTTTTTTTTTTTTTTTTT
>NW_022196909.1:26862006-26870634 GCF_008632895.1 Mastomys coucha
ACTCAGAAATCCACCTGCCTTTGCCTCCCAAGTGCTGGGATTAAAGGTATGTGCCACCACTGCCCGGCTTTTTTTTCTAAAGATTTATTTATTTTTATGTGTATGAGTACACTGTAGCTGTACAGATGGCCACTTGCTCCGGCCCTGCTCTCTCAGGCGTAATACACTGTAGCTGTCTTCAGACGCACCAGAAGAGGGCATCAGATCTCATTACGGGTGGTTGTGAGCCACCACGTGGTTGCTGGGATCCGAACTCAGGACCTTCAGAAGAGCAGTCAGTGCTTCTACCTGCTGAGCCATCTTGCCAGCCCACTATCAGTGTTAATATATTCTTCTAAGAGGCATTTTAAAAATTCACCTATTCTTTACGTGTATGGGTGTTTTGCCTGCATGCACCCCGTGCCTGCATGGTGCCCATAAATGGCTTCTCCCGAGTGGCATTTCCTGCTTTACTTTTTGTATCGCAGGCAGAGGGGAGGACATGAAAGTGCAGCAGCGAAGGCGGAATGGCAGCAATGGCGGCAGCCGTGGTGGCAACAGCAGAGCAGTTGGCACGGTGAGCTGCAAAGGGGGCCGGGCGCTGATTGAGAGCTAAGCTGTTTGAGGGCCAGTCATTTGCACCTGGGACCTCAGGCAGAGGGACAACCGAGTCCGAGAGAGCTGCCTGGACACTGGCCTGCACCATGCCACCTCTCCGAACCCCGGGCCTTACCTATCTCTTCCTTGAGGTCGATTTCGGCTGTGGTTGGGTGGACAATGCCCTCCACCCTCATGGAGCCAATATGGCTGATGTCACTCTGGGTCAGGGATAGCTGCGTTAGGAAGAAAAGATGGTGATGAGAGGAAGAAGATCAATGTCCCCACTGAAACTCGTTTCAGTGGAAGGGTCAGCATCACTTTTCTCAACTATTCAGGCTGAGGGTCTGCACAGGGGCTCAAATTCCCAGTTACTTCTTCTGTTTTGAGATAGGCCTTCGACTCCTTCCGCCTCTACCTCCCAAATAAGCCTGGGCCACCATACTCTGGAGACCAACAGCCTGCCATCACTGTCCGGGACAGACATAGTCTCTCCAGTCCTCTTTCTCTCTGTTATTTATGTATCTTTTGTTCCTCGCCCTGGTGGCCTGGGTCACCTCTGGCACATCTCAGCCACTGTGTGGAAAGCAGCCCAGGCTTGTTCTGTCCTCACCCCTTCAGGAGCCCGGAAAGAACTCTTGGTACGAGTCTGTGGTCTTGCTGGGGAGGAGGAGTGGGCTCTGGGTTCCCACCTCACCCTTACCCATGAAAACTGCCTTCCCCAACCCATCTTCTGTGCTATGGATCCATTCAAGGCCCTATGCGTGTCACGGAAGCACCCTGTCCTTGAGCTACATCCTCAGCCGGAGTACCACGCTCTTGGGGCTGCCTTGAGTGGTTTTGGCAGAGGAGAAGGAAGAGCACTTCTTAGTGTCTTCTCCATGGAACGGGAACTTTCTGATTGTCTAGATAAGTTTGGGAGAAAGTTCAAGGTCCTGGAGGGGACGTACATGCCACCTGTCTGTGTCTGAGTTGTTGCTGTTGTTGTTATGATTATTATTATTATTTGGTTTTTCGAGACAGGGTTTCTCTGTGTATCCCTGGTTGTCCTGGAACTCACTCTGTACACCAGGCTGGCCTTGAACTCAGAAATCCACCTGCCTCTGCCTCCCAAGTGCTGGGATTAAAGGCGTGCGCCACCACCACCCGGCTCTGAGTTGTTGTTGTTGTTGTTGTTGTTGTTGTTGTTATTATTATTATTATTATTATTATTATTATTATTATTATTATTAAATATCAGAAACAACTAAGGAACCTGCCACTCTCTGCTCCCAGGAGACCTTGTGGTTTCCAGCTGTCTGGATGGGGATGCATCTCTCTCACTTGATGCAGGCTGAGACCAGGCAGCATGCAGAGATCCGCCTCACCGGCTACTTCCCCGTGTGTCTTCTATCAGCCCCGGGGTTCGCTCCATAGATAATCTGTGGGCTCAGTGAATTTGACGCGCATGGAAATGAATTATTTGCATGTCTGGCAGGATGTTGAGAGACTGCCGGACTACACCCTATTAGGTTTTTATTTTTTTATTTTTTTCTTCCTGCAGCTAAGGAAAGCAGGCAGACTGAATTATTGACAAATAATTCATTCCTAGCACCCGTCATATTCAAGAAACATATATTGCTATTCTCTCCCTCTGTTAAATGACATTTAATCATGGAGGCTAGGCCTCTTCGAGCCTGACTGGCGGTTAGCAATAGATTTTTCTCTGTGGATGAAGACATAGCTGGGGCTTGGGGATTTCCCAGCAGAACCAGGAAAACCATCCTATCGTCCATTCTCTAGGGAGACTTTGGGCTGACCTTGAGTTGACCAGCACAAGCCATCTCAGTACCCAATTGTCTGCTCTGGAGATATAAACAACACCTGGACGGAGAAGGCATCGCGGCTTGTGAGCAGTGGCATATACAGAGGCGCTTACTGCAGCCCAGTCTGTGTTATTACCTTCTGCCCCAGAACGAGGCTCTTCGAAGACAGGATGGTGAAGCCGTCCCCTGGCCCGTCTTCCGAGGTGGAATTTGATGTTCCTTCTTTATCGCTGTCCTTTGCTTTGGACTGTGGGTGAAACCAGAAGGAAAGATGAGAACTGGTCTAGAGAGCCCCCCTGCCCCATGGGACTGGGGGACAGTCCTTCCGTGACCACCACCAATGTGGGTATGAAGGGAAATGGTCAGGTGACAGACGCTGGATGATTTGTTCTGCCCTGAATGTGGGTGTCACGTGTACTCTGCTACTGAGCTGCATTCCCCGTCCCTCTCTCCTCCCCTCCCTTCTCTCCTCCTCCCCCCTCCTCCCCTCCCTCCCTCCCTTTCTTTCTTCTTCCATCTTTTCACTGGCGCACGAAGTAAAAGGTTTCGGTTTGACATTCATACACACCTATCCTTGTGCTTTGCTAACCCCTTTCACTATCGGAGGGTATCTATGGGTTGAACTCGGGGCGTCAGCTAATCACATGCAGTTGCTTCGGAGCCACACCCCAGGCCGGGGAAACAGTACACAGGAAAGAAATGGGCTAACTCAATATGGGCGGCACGAACTCTTTTTATATGATTTTTTTTTGTTTTTTGTTTGTTTGTTTGTTTGTTTTTTGTTTTTTTGTTTTTTTGAGACAGGATTTCTCTGTGTAGCCCTGGCTGTCCTGGAACTCACATTGTAGACCAGGCTGGCCTCGAACTCAGAAATCCGCCTTTTTTCAAGACATGGTTTCTCTGTGTAGCTCTGGCTGTCTTGGAACTTACTCTTTAGACCATGCTGGCCTTAAACTCAAGAGATCTGCCTGCCTCTGCTTCCTGAGTGCTGGGTTTGAATTTAAGATGTGTGGCACTGGGGCTGGCGAGATGGCTCAGTGGGTTAAGAGCACTGACTGCTCTTCCGAAGGTCCCGAATTTTGATCCCAGCAACCACATGGTGGCTCAAAACCAACCACCCTTAATGAGATCGGATGCTCTCTTCTGGTGTGTCTGAAGACAGCTACAGTGAATTACGCCAGAGCAGGGCCAGAGGGAGCCGGACCAGAGAGCAGCCACACACATGATGGCTCATGGCCATCTGTACAACTACAGTGTACTCATACACATAAAATAAATAAAATAAATCTTTAAGATGTGTGGTACCATACCTAGCTCCAAACTCCTGCCACCTTGACTCCCTACTCCATGATGGATCATACTCTTGAACTATGAGTCAAAATAAACGCATTCTCCCTGAAGTTTTTTATTACAGCATCGGGGATGGGCAAACCAAGGCGGACACTAACCTTGCATGTGAAGGATGTGTCCCTATGATATCGCCACTGCTCAAAGGTCCCACCTCTTAATCAACATCCCTTGGGGTTTAGGTTTCCAGAGAGAAGCAGCATGCCTCCTATGGGAATGCCTGGCTCCTGAAAGGTCCACCACTCACCTTCTTGGACGTCCGTGGCTTGGTGGCCTTGGATTTCTTACCCCCCTTCTTGCCCGATGCGGCCTTCCTTCCTCGTTTCTCTGGGGGTGGGGAGAGGATCGTCTCTGACTTGCCTTTGGTCCCTCGCTTTTTGGCCAGCAATTCGGGGTGAATTCTCGGCAGGACACCCCCACTGGCAATAGTCACTCCTTTCAGCAGCTATGTAAAAAGGAATATAAAAAGCTGGTCAGGCCTGCGCAAGCTATCTCAGGTCTCAACACTGACCGAACAAGGCTCGAGCTGGGCTTCTGATCAGCTAGCAAAAACTGATTATCATAGAGCTATAGGCTCACTCATCCTACACTTGAAAAGCACTTCTCAGTAGGCATCAGGTTGTCTTGTGGTCTTGCAGAGAAAGCAAAACAAGGCAGAATTAAAGGGTCAGAAAAGTTGAAACTGGCACAATGCCCAGGGCTCTGGAATTTCAGAGGACAGTGGAGAACAGAGGGCTTCATGGATGAGAAACACAGCTGGTCAAACCTGGGTTCAAAGATTAACTCAAGAATGAGATCCAAAATAGCCGGGCAGTGGTGACGCATGCCTTTAATCCCAGCACTTGGGAGGCAGAGGCAGATGGATTTCTGCGTTCGAGGCCAGCCTGGTCTACAGAGTGAGTTCCAGGACAGCCAGGGCTATACAGAGAAACCCTGTCTCGAAAAATCAAACAAACAAACAAAAAGAATGAGATCCAGTGGCTCCCACACTCTCAAACCTGTGTCCCATTAGGAACATACATTGGCTGCAAACCTCACAAACCTCCCAAGGCATACATTTTGAAAATTAGCCCACAGTCACATATTCTGCATATTCTAAACCACAGGGTGGTCTGAACCCACAGCTTAGCTACGAACCGCTAGCCTGTGCATCAGTTACCAGAGCAACACAGACACCTTGAGAGTCTAGAAACATCTTCAGCAAACCAATGGTTATTACAGCATTTTCATTTGCATGCCTTTGTCTTGGAAATCTTCTAGCAATCAATTTGTATCACTTTTTTTTGGAGGGGGGGAAGGGATCATTCTAGGATGGCATGGCAACTTTGTAGATTCTTTAGTTTGAGAAGAATGAGAGCAGAACATAAATATAGATAGAAATTCTCATACTATTTACCCCTGAGCTTGCCTACTGTAGCCCAGGAAGGCAATCGATTGACTGTGGAGAACATCCGTTCTAATGCATAGATAAGGAGTCTCCTACCTTCGATAAATCACCCAGGGTCTGACTTAAGAAACTGCCAAGAATAATTATATGCATGCGATGGCTTGTTTTTAATAAGGAGACAAAGTGTGTTCTAGAGGGGATTTGGTCTTCGGCCTGATGAGCGAGCGTGAGTGCTTGCCTGAGTTCGGGCGTGGGCATAGACGGGACTGAGAAGTATCATCGCTGGTTTGACTGATGGCTGGCTGGGTCTACCCAGGAGCATGCCTGGCAACAACCGCCGCCCTCCCCACCCCACCGGAGCCTAGGGTGCGGACCTACCTGGTTGAGTTCCTCATCGTTGGCAACGGCCAGCAGGATGTGTCTGGGGGCTATCCGGGCCTTCTTGTTGTCCCTTGCAGCATTCCCAGCCAACTCGAGGATTTCCGCTGAAATATAAAGGGAAGTTAATAGACAATATTATTACTGGTGTGGGTATGTGAGTGTGTACATTCATCCACGTGGAGATCAGAAAACAACCCACTTTTATGTGGGTTTGGGGGACTGGACTCCTGTCGGGTTCGCGCGACCAGTGCCTTTCCCTCCGGGCCATCTTGCCCATCCTAAAGCTTGTGATTTCTGCTTTGGGCTATGTTTGCAGTTATCCAGAGCTGTATGTGGCCCAAAGGCCCCAGGTCCCATATAGCAGATACTTTATACCATTTTTTTTCTCTCCGTTATTTCTTATTTCTCTTAAACGTGTGTATTTTGTGTTTGTAAGTGTTTTTGCCTGCGTGTATGTATGTGCACCACATGGTGTGCCCGGAGACTTGCAGAGTTCAGAAGAGGGTTGCTGGATCCCTTAGAACTGGAGTTAGAGATGGCCGTGAGCTATCATGTTGGCGCTAGGAACCAAACCCAGAGTCTCTGCATGAGTGGCCAGTGTTCTGACCACTGGGCCATCTTTAGCCCCCCCCCCCTTTTTTTATTTCTCTAAAACTTTGTTAGTGTCTGTATATCAGGTGGTGGTGAGCGTGCCACAGTGCCCTTGCGGAGGCCAGAGGACAACTTTGTGGAGTCTGTTGTAAGGATGGGTTGTAGGGATTGAACGCAGGCTGCCTCGCCGGCATGGTGAGCACCTTGACCTATAAACCGTCTCCTTGGCCCTCTTTTGTTTTTCCTTTTCTGTTTATTTGTTTGTCTGAATCAGAGCCTCAGCATGCAGTCCTGCATGGCCTTTAACTCACAGGAATCTGCCCGTCTCTGCCTCCTGGGTGCTGGGACTAAAAGTGTGCGATCCCTTTCTTTCTTCTTCGCTTTTATTGTTGTTGTAAAAATTCATCTTATTTACTTACTTTTAAAGATTGATTATGGGGCTGGAGAGATGGCTCAGTGGTTAAAAATACTGGCTGATCTTCCTAAGGACCAGGGTTCAATTCCCAGCACCCACATGGCAGCTTAAACTGTCTGTAACTCCAGTTCCAGACACTCATGACATGTCCACCCCCCACACCAACATGCACACCCATATACACACAAGCAAATCATTAATTTTTTAAAAAAATAAAGATTGATTATGCATACAACGTCCTGCCTGCGTGTGTGCCTGTACACCAGAAGAGGGCACCAGACCTCATGAAAGATGGTTGTGAGCCACCATGTGGCTGCTGGGAATTGAACTCAGGACCTCCGGAAGAGCAGCCAATGCTCTTAACCGCTGAGCCATTTCTCCAGCCGTGATTTATTTTATTTTCAATTAAAGGTTTATTTTACTTTTTCTCTAGTTGCGGGAAGATGGTTCTTTTGCTTTAAAACGTGTGAATGAAGCCTGGAAGCCTCTTTCAGAGGTCCTGAGTTCAAATCCCAGCAACCTCATGGTGGCTCCCAACCATCTGTAATGGGATCCGATGCCCTCTTCTGGTGTGTCTGAAGACAGCGGCAGCATACACACATACATAAAATACATAGATTTTTTTTTTTTGAAAGTGTGAATGAGGAGCTGGAGAGATGGCTCAGAAGTTAGGAGCACTTCTGCTCTTCCAGGGGACCAGAGTTCAGTTCCCAGCACTCACGTCAGGCTGCTCGCAATCTCCTGTAACTCCAGGATCTAGCATCCTCTTCTGGCCTCCATGGGTACTCACATCCATATGGGATACATGTACACACACACACACACATTCACACAAATACAAATAAAAACAAATTAAAAAAAAAAAAAAGAAAGCATGACTAAGTTTGGTGTGGTGCCTGCTTATCAATCCCGGCGTTTGGGAGGCTGAAGCAGAAGGATCCCAATTTCCAGGCCAGCCTGGGCTACACTATGGGACTCAACCAATCAACCAAAAACACACACACACAAGAAAATGAAAAACATAAATAAAAGAATGGTTTTAAAGAGAAAGGTATTTAGTAGAAAGCTGGAGGCTGTGGGCCAACGTCTCACTGAGGACAGAAATAAGAGGGTGCACAAATGTTCTGCGTGGAAGTGTGTGGACAGTCTCTGGGTTTTGAAGGCATCTGCCAGTACAGTGCTGGTACCCAGGCCTGACATGAACAGGGAGGGGATGCTCCATGCATCTTCTCAATCAACCTCATTTGGAACAGAAGAGCCCATTAAAGTTGCTATCATCCAGAAAATCGACAGCAGTAGTCAAAACCCAGTTCAAGTATGCCATATTAGCCAGGCAGATGTGATTAACAAAAACATTAGAATCAAACAAACAACAGAGTTAAATATTTATATGGCATTTCCAGAATGGAAAGCATTAATGAGCCACAAATTCTTCTCAGGTCTTTCCCGGAATACTCAGCAATGGCTAGCAAGCTTACTAACAGTTCACTGACACAGAGACCATAGTGTGTGTGCGTGTCTGTGTGTGTGTTCGTGCGCGTGCACGCATATGCCCATGCATACCTGTGCAGAGGCCAGAGGTTGAGGTCAGGGGTTATCTCTCTCTACCATACTTTTTTTCATAGTCTCTCATTAAGGTGGAAGCTATCTCGGCTAGACCAGCTGGCCAATGAGCTTTGGGCATCTGCTTCCTTTCCAGTGTTCGGATTACAGGCTTTGCATGGCTTTTGCACGTGTGCTGGGATGGTAACTCAGGTCCCCACACTTGCGTAGCAAGCACGTTATTAACCATGCCATCCCGCCAGCGCCATGACCTCATTTTCTGAACGCCTGGGGCGTTGTAGTTTAAGATGTATGAACACACCTGCTGGGCAGATGGGACTAATTATTTTGAAATCGATGCCATATTAGATTACCTGGCACGTGGCTTCAGGTGGCTGCTCAGCTCTCCTTTCTTTTAATAATTATATGTAGCCCTGGCTGGCCTGCAACTCACTCTGTGGAGCAGGCTAGCCTCAAACTCATACAAATCCGTCAGCCTCTGCCTCTGCCTTACTTAAATTGTTGGGAGGTTTTTCCACTGGGCAGAATTCTCAAGGCACTTAACCTTGGCGCATGAGACGGGG
>NW_022196909.1:26870745-26898610 GCF_008632895.1 Mastomys coucha
ACTTATCTAGGCTTGGGTATATTTTTTCCTTGCATAGATTTCTTTTGTTTTGTTTTTGTTTGTTTTTCAGACAAGGTTTCTCCTGTGCGACCCTGGCTGTCCTGGAATTAACATGCAGGCCTCGAACTCCCAAGACATCTACCTGCCTGCCTCTGCCTCCTGAGTGCTGGGGTTAAAGGTGTACGACACCACGACCGGCTGCATATGGATTTCTTCAAAGGCAACCATGACATTGTTGCGTTTCTGCTTAATCCGTGAGAGCAACTTAAAACATTAAGCTGCATTAAGTAAGAAGTGCACCTCTCCTACTGGGTGGAGTGATGCACATCTGTGATCACTGCACTCAGAAGGCTGAGGCAGGAGGATCAAACTGAGTGTGAGGCGCTGGGCAGTGGTGGCGCACACCTTTACTCCCAGCACTTGGGAGGCAGAGGCAGGCGGATTTCTGAGTTCGAGGCCAGCCTGGTCTACAGAGTGAGTTCCAGGACAGCCAGGGCTACAACAGAGAAACCCTGTCTGGAAAAACCAAAACCAAAACAAAACAAAACAAAAAACAAACAAACAAAAACAAAAAACAAAAAAACCCCAAAAAACTGAGTGTGAGGCCAGCATGGTAAAATAGTGAGTTCCAGGTTAACCTGGGCAACTGAGGGAGACCCTGGTTCAAAACCAAACAAGCCACTCTTATCCCTGCTAGGGCTAGGGCTCAGTAGGTACGGTGCTCACCACACAAACACAATGATCTGAGACTGTGTTCTTGAGTGTGTTTGTGTGCTTCTATGTATGTGTGTGTGTGTGTGGTCTGTGTAAGGTCAATCTCAGATGTCATTCCTCTGGGACTAGTCACCTCATATTTGAGACAGGCTCTCTCTCACTGGGACATGGACCTTGCTGATTGGCAGGGCTGGCTAGCCAGCGAGCCTTAGGAAGACACCTGTTTATGCTTCCCCAGTGCCAGGATTTCAAGTGTGTGGCAGGGTGCCCAGTTTTTTACATGAAGTCTGGGGATCAAATTCAGGTTCTCATGATTGTCTGGCAAGCACTTTACCAGCTGAACCCCACCCCCCATCCCTGCACTCCACCCCCAGCCCTCCTGCTTTAAGTATACCAAAAGCAAAACAAACAAAAACCTCACTACTTTTCTAGCTCCCCCTAGCCGAACCCCCACCCCCACCCCCACCCCAAGGATTTAATGAGCAATTTGATGCAAAGCGGAGAGCTTTCTCTTCCTTTAACCAGAATCCTCTCCAAACTTTCCTGGGAGCTTAGCTAGGCATAGGTAGCATTTTCTAATGTAAGCCACACTTTGCTGGGCAGGTCTAGAACGGTTTAAATGTGGGCTCTCTGTCCTATGGGGACCAACTTTCCAAAGCCCTTTCTCCTTCTCCAAAGCCTTTCCAAGCTAAACTTGGCGTAACCCGCCAGGAAAAGCCCCTTTATTATCCGGAAGTATCTTTGAGTCAGGCATCGGGAGATTCACAGCACCCTACCCCAATGTGAAGGACAGGAAAAGGTGGGGACCTGCCTTTGGGGGTTCCTTACATGCTGGAATTACCTGCCAGGTACTCGATGACGGCGGCCATGTAGACGGGAGCGCCCACACTGATCCGGTACTTGAAGGTCCCTTTTTTTAGGTAGCGCATCAGCCGCCCTACCGGAAAGATGACACCGGCCCTGGCCGACCGGGACAGCTTGGACATTTTCTTCTTCCCACTCCGGCCTGACATCTTGCTTCAGTTTTCCCTCTCAGCTTGCTGACAGAGTGGTCTCTTGGCACTTACACAATACTAGAAAAAAAGGAAGGCAGGATTGAGGCTGGCTGGAGACATGAGAGGCACATCAGTGTGGCCTTAGGTCACACTGTGACATTTCTGGATACCCCGTGGAAGCAGCTGAACCCTGCCTGCCAGCACAAGAAGGTGCAGGCGCGAGCAGGGCAGGGCCTCTGAAGGGCATCTTGGACCCCCCTACACACACACAAACATCCCTCCCCAGGGGGCAGCCCCAAGCAGCTTAGGCCAAAGGAAGCTGTCACAAGAGAGGAAGTTACACTCCTGTACCCAGCTGCCCAGTGATGGCCAAGATGCCATCTCCTTGTCCTCAGACCTTGTCAATATTGCTCTGTATGAAAAAGAGATTTTGCAGATGTGATTAAAAATTGTTTTAAAAAATACAGGTCCTCATATACTTGGAATTGGCTGGGAATTCCTCATTCTATTGCCTCTACTTCTAAGGAGCAGAGATTACAGGTGACAGCTGCCACATCTGGCTCCATGTTTCTTTTTCTTTTCTTTCTTTTTTTGTTTTGTTGTTGTTGTTGTTGTTGTTTTTGAGACAAGAGTTTCTCTGTGCAGCCCTGGCTTGTTGGACCGTGAAAGAGAGTCTGTGTTCTGGTTGAGCGAGGCTTACTCTGGAGACCCAGTAGAGAATTCTACAAGGGATGGAACCGTGAGCTACATCCCCAGACATTAAGGCTGCTGACACCACGAGCCCTCCAACTCCATTATCTGTGGCTAGACAAGGCCAGGAGCTCCCGGTATTCTGGCTGGACTCCACCCCCAGTCACCTGACCACAGCCAGATAGGCCCCGCCCCTGTTCCCTCCACCCTCAGTCACCTGACTACAGCCAGATAGGCCCCGCCCCTGGGAACAGAAAGGTAGCCCAGCCTACTATAAAAAGAGCTGCTTCACCCCTCCCCCCTCTCTCTCAACCCCTTGCTCCCTCTCTCCTCCTCCTTTCCCCCTCTCCCCACGTGGCCATGGCCGGTCTCTACTTTTCTATCTCCTTCTTCTCTCTCTTTCTCTCCCTCTCCCTCCTCCCCCCTCCTTTCTAAAATAAATGCCTTAAAACCATGGAATGCCTCCTTTTATCTAGATTCACCAGTGCTGGGGCAATGGATTAGGCCTTCCTCTAAAAAGCCTCGTCTATCTCCTGCAGGAAAGTCTTCTAGCTCCAGCTGTGAGACCAGACCAAGGACTCTCGCCCCACGACGGCGCTTCCCCTCCCTGCCCCTTTTCTTCCTTCGGCCCTGACTGAGCTGCCCTAGGGGCCCCCAATTCGTTCTCAGGTCTTCCTCGGTGTCCAGCGACATCCTGCGATGCTCAGGAGCTAGAACCTGTTGTCCTTGGCCTCTGTGAGGCCCAGGGACCACCGGGACTGTCCCTTCTCCACTACCCCCGAGGACTGGGATGGTGGCTCACAGTGCTTACCAGGCAGAGTGGAGAGGTCTCAGGCAGCCTCCTGTGTCTGCCCGGCCAGAGTACCAGAGCTCTGGTGAGACGTGGGTCTCCCTTTTCTACCCACTTTATTTCCCTGCTGCCCGGTGGTGGGGCACTGGCAATCCTGGAACTCACTCTGTAGACCAGGCTGGCCTCGAACTCGGAAATCCACCTGCCTCTGCCTCCCAGGTGCTGGGATTTAAGGTGTGCGCCGGCACTGCCCAGATCCATGTTTCATTTTAAAGACAGACTCTCACTATGTAGTCTTGGGTGGTCTTGCATTCACTATATAATAGATCAGGCTGGTCTTGAACTCACAGAGATCCACCTGTCCCTGTGTCCTCAGTTTCGGGGTCTAAAGACCTGTACCACCACAGGCCATAGCTTTAAGTGGTGTAAATAAGCTAATACACGTTTCTCAAAAGGAAGCACATTCCAGTGTCTCTAGTAATGAAGTCTTTTTTTTCTTGTAGCCAGGGTCTCAGGTAGCCCAGGCTGGCCGGCGATATAGCGTCTTTTGCTGCTTGGTGGGTTCTTTTTTCTTCCACCCTTTCAACCCCACACTAGATAAGAGAGATTAAAGGTTAAAGGTTAAAGGGAAAGAGATCCCTGCATAAGGTCAGCGGTGGGAAAGGGGGCAACAGTTAGACTGCTTCCTGCTGAGTGTCAACTTCTTGGGGCAAGTTTCTTCTTCAGCACTTATGAAACCATGGTCAATAGTCACTATTGATCTATTTCGTGACCTATAGCAAACAACCAACAACCATACAACACCCCCACCCAACACTGCTTCTCTGGGCCCTAGCATTTACATATTCTCTAAAGGGGCGCCAGAGTTCAAAAATGTCACACACTCACAGAAACTCTCCGCAGCTGGCAAAATCACGCCCCTGCTAGAGCCCGAGACAAATCACAGTCAGCTGTTCCGGTCAGTCCAAAGCAGCCCCATATCCCACACCTGGGATTATAACGAAAACATAATTTTAAAATATTTCTATTGTCACTGTATTGGAAGTTAATATGTAGTTGCGGATGACCTCAACTGAACATGTGATTCTCCTGCCTCCACCTCCTGAGTGCTGGGCTTGAAGTCACGTACAACCATGACAAGTTCACATGGTGCTGGGGATCAAACCCAGATCTTCAGGCACACTAGGCAAGCGCCCTGTCTACAGGGCTACATTCCCAACCCCCAGAATACCATTCTTTAAAACAGAAGCCCTCCAAAGAGGGCAGTGTTCATGGATTACGTCACTGCCTAGCAGCTAGACTGCAAACTGAAAGCCGCAGCAGAACCCTGAGTTTTGCTCCTTGGGATGAGAAATCCAGGATGATTTGGGGGTGCATGTGAAGTCAGCACAGAGAGGTGGATTCCGTGTAACGCACCAAGGGACAAGGCTATAACTCATTGTCCCTTACGAAGCCATCTTCTGAGTGAAGTGAAAACAAGTGTAGCATCCCGGACACAGTCTTGCTCATGTCGTTTTGAGACAGGGTCTTTCTATGTAGCCCTGGGTAGACTGTGTCAGGTTGGCCCAGACACAAGTCTTTCTAAGGCTGAAAATAATTGTTAAAGGGCTGGGTTGATCTCAAGCTGTCAGGTAAGGGAATACTGTGACTAAAAAATAAGTAATCATATACTATTTGTAACTTACATAGTACACATCAGAATATGCAACAAAGTATAATGATACATAATTACGGAGCAGTATAATTCAGAGTAAGTAAATTGCATAGGGCAAAGAAGAGCAGAGTAAAGCCATAGGCATTTCTAGGAAACGAGTCAAAGCTCTCTGCTCCAGGGTGACGGCATTCCCTTGTTGATACAAACGAGGAAGTCAAAATAAACTGACATTCCTTCTGCCCACCAAGGCTGCAGCTCACATTTCCACGAGGCTGCCTTAGCCGCAGCCCACGTGACTGCGAGAAAGCCAAAGGCTCAAAGGATGATGGGAGACAGTACTAAACAGATGCCCAGCTGCTGGGAGACGCACGGCTAGGGTTACTGAACCGGCACAGGTCATTTTCTTTTTACTTATTTTTGTATGTGTGTATGTACATATGTGTGTTTGACATATTTGTAAGTGAGTGTGTGTGTATATATATGTATGTGTACTGGATAGTTTTATGTCAACTTGTGACAGGCTAGAATCATCTGAGAAGAGGGGACCCCCAACTGAGAAAATGCTTCCATAAGTTTGGGCCGGAGGCAAGCCTGTAGAGCATTTCTTAATTAGGGATTGATGGGGGAGGGCCTAGCCCTTTGTGAGTAAGACCACCCCTGGGCTGGAGGTCCTGGGTTCTATTAGAAAACAGGCCGAGCAAGCCGTAGGAAGCAAGGCTGTGGTTCCATGGCCTCTATTTTAGCTCCTGTCTCCAGATTCCTGCCCTGTTTGAGTTCCTATCCTAGCTTCCTTCAATGATGGGCTACAGTGTAGACTTGTAGGCCGAATTAACCCTTTCCTCCCCAGCTTGCTTTTGGTCGTGGTGTTTTATCACAGCAATAGAAGCCCTAAGACAATATGTGTCTGTCTGTCTGTCTGTCTGTCTTTCTCTCTCTATGTGTGTGTATGTATATATGCATGTGTGTATGTATGTGTGTGTATGCATGTACATATATGCATGCATGTATGTGTGTGTATGTATGTATGCATGTATGCGTGTATATATGTGTGTGTATGTATATATGTGCATGCACGTGTGTATTCATGCATCTGTATGTGTGTCTATATGTTTGTCTGTATGCATTATGTATGTGTATGTATGTGTGTATGCATGTACATATATGTATGTATGTATGTGTGTGTATGTATGTATGCATGTATGCGTGTATGTGTGTGTATGTATATGTGTGCATGCACATGTGTATTCATGCACCTGTATGTGTGTATGTGTCTGTATGTGTGTATGCATGTACATATATGTATGTGTGTGTATGTATGTATGCATATATGCATGTGTATGCATGTATGTGTGTATATGTGTGTATGTATATGTGTGCATGCACGTGTGTATTCATGCACCTGTATGTGTGTATGTGTCTGTATGTGTGTATGCATGTACATATATGTATGTATGTGTGTATGTATGTATGCATGTATGCATGTGTATGCATGTATGTGTGTATATGTGTGTGTATGTATATGTGTGCATGCACATGTGTATTCATGCATCTGTATGTGTGTATATGTGTGTGTATGTATATGTGTGCATGCACGTGTGTATTCATGCATCTGTATGTGTGTATGTATGTGTCTGTATGTGTGTATGTATGTATGTATGCATTATGTATGTGTATGTATTAGTGTGTGTGTGTGTGTGTGTGTGTGTAGGGGAGCTTGCATGGTACTCAACAGAGCACAACTGAGCTCAGGTCATCAGGCTTAGTAGCACTTGTCTTTACACACTGTGTCATCTTGTAGGTTTAATTTCCTGTTGCAACCTAAAATCTGTTATGGTTGAGATGTTTTACACATTAACTATGCATTAACTATGGAATTAAGAGTACTCAGTCCTGAGATGTTTCCTTCCTCCCTCCCTTCCTTCCTTCCCCTCTTTTCCCATTTCTTTTCTTTTTACTCTTATTTTATGTGCAGGAGTGTTATTTGTTTATTCACTTGTGTGCTTGGCTATTTTGTGTGTAGCAGTGTTTAGCCTTACTCACGTGCGTGCCTGCTGCATACAGACACCAGAAGAGGGTGCTGGATCCCCTGACTGCAGTTACAGACAGCTGTGAGCTGTCACATGGGTGCTGTGGAATAATCCTGGGTCCTCTGGAGGAGCAACCAGTGCTCTTAAAAATGGAACCATCTCTCTTGGACCTCCCCCTTAATTCTTTTGAAGTGGGACATCTGGGCCCAGGGAACACCCTGTAGGAGGATGGAGGGAATGCTACAGAATCTGGCCGCGGCAATCAGGGACACACAGCAGTTGCCACTACCTGAACAAGTCTGTACATGGCGCCTGAGATGTGAGAGCAGGAGGGCACTGGCGGGGGAGCACAGGGGGTTGGCAGACATGGGGGGGGATGAGAGAGGGTAATAAGGTGAACATGACTGCAATCCATTCTATACATGCATGAAACTGTCAAAAAAGAAAAGTCTAAGCAGGGCAGTGGTGGCACACGCCTTTAATCCCAGCACTTGGGAGGCAGAAGCAGGCGGATTTCTGAGTTCGAGGCCAGCCTGGTCTACAGAGTGAGTTCCAGGACAGCCAAGGCTATACAGAGAAACCCTGTCTCAAAAAAAAAAAAAAAAAAAAAAAAAAAAAAAAAAAAAAAAAAAAAGAAAGAGAAAGAAAGAAAGAAAAAGAAAAGTCTATAGAATTAGGCCTCTGTTTGTTTTGTTTTATAAAAGAGATCTTTTGTTTTTTGTTTTTTTGTTTTTTTGTTTTTCGAGACAGGGTTTCTCTGTGTAGCCCTGGCTGTCCTGGAACTCACTCTGTAGACCAGGCTGGGATGAAAGGCATGTGCCACCACCACCCCGGCGTAAAAGAGATCTTACTATGAAATCTAGGCTATCCTAGAACTCACTGTGTAGCTCAAGATGGCCTTGAACTTGAGGCACTCCTCCTCCTCCTTCACCTTTCCAAATGATAGGATTATAGGTGTAAATTACATCCTCTCTCCCCCACCGGAGAACTGATTCATTTACGGGGAAAAGAAAGGTCATATTTATGACCCTGGGAAGTGGCCAGGGTCTCTGGGGCAAGGTTTGTGCGGCTGTGCACCACTGGCCAGGGCAGGGGTATTGGAAGATGGTTCATGCATCTTCAGGGGCTGTAGGGGGGGGATGAGAAAGGGGCAGTAGGGGTGGGGGAACCTTATAAGGTCAAACAAGGACTGAAGCCTGGTAACTGTCAGGGTGACACATTTTTACTGGGGCTGATGGTGGGGCAGCCGCTCTATGGTACCAGGTTGGGAGTAGGGAGGGAACCAACTCCTGCCATCCTCATGTTTGAGGTAACGGGGTTGAAGCTCCCTCAATCCTTCCTCTGTAACCCTGGACCATTATGGTCTCACAAAGCATTCCTTCAGGATTTTTTGTTTTGCTGTTTTTTTAAAAAAAATAAGAATTACTCAAGATGGGCAGTGGTGGCACACGCCTTTAATCCCAGCACTTGGGAGGCAGAGGCAGGCAGATTTCTGAGTTCGAGGCCAGCCTGGTCTACAGAGTGAGTTCCAGGACAGCCAGGGCTATACAGAGAAAATGCTGTCTTGAAAAACCAATAATTAAATAAATAAATAAAAAATTACTCATTTTATGTATGTGAATGTTTTGTCTACGTGTGTGTGCATACCACATGCATGCCTGAGCCTGTGCAGATCAGAAGAGGGCATCAGATCTCCATGAAATGGTATTCCGGATGGTTGTGAGCCAGCATGTTGGTGCTGGAAGCTGAACCTAGGTCTTCTGCAAAAGCAACGCGTGTTCCTAACCATCGAGCCCGCCAGCCATCCCTGCAGGGTTTGAGACCAGCAAGGAGACTTCAAGTGCCTCCCTAGGAAAAAGGTGCAGCGGTATGAAGAGTGGGTCTTCAAAGGTGGCCCCCGCCTCTACACTAGAAAGAGCATCTTGAACAAGAGAAGTGACCAAACACCAGTGACAGGTGACTCACACGAGGAAGAGAGGACATTGGGATTTGTGGATCATTTCAACTTCTTTCTGGGAGCTGGAGACGTGGTCCGGTGGTTAATGGCATGTGCTACTCTTCCAGAGGACCTGAGTCTAGTTACCAACACCGATATCAGGCGACTAGCAACTACAGCTCCAGGGAATCCCATGTCTTTGGCTTCCACAGGCAAGTGCACAAACTCACGCTCAAGGCGCTTACCCATAATTAAAAATAAAACTTTTAAAAAAGATTATTGTACTGAGGCTTTACCTCTGTGACAGAATGTATTTGCCTAGTATCCAAAAGGGCCTGGAATAATTATACCACCCACCCTCAGCCCCTTGAGACAGGGTCTCACTGTATAGCTTTGGTTAGTTTGGAACTCACTGTGTAGTCAGCCTGGCCTTGAACTCACAGAGGTCTGTTTACCTGTCTCCAGAGTGCTAGGATTAAAGGCATTCCTGGCCTAAAGGCCCTGAAATGGATCTCTAGCACCACAAAATGTAGTTGGCATGATTAACAGATTGTAGTGAGAGGAAAGGGGGTGTGTGTCCATAGATTGCTGGAGTCACAATCCTAGAAAAAATGAGTAAGAAGCTAAGTGTGGTGGCATAAGCCTGTAATCTCAGCACTCAGGAGGCAGGAGCATTGTGGGAAATTTCCTGGGCTACATAGTAAGACCATGTTTCAAAAAAATAAAGAAGGAGGAGGGGGAAGAGGAGGAGGAAGAGGAAGAAAGGAGGAAGAGGAGGAGGAAGAGGAAGAAAGGAGGAAGAGGAGGAGGGAATAAAAAATTAGCAAGGCATCAAAGAATGAGACCAGCACTTGGGAGGCAGGGGCAGGCGGGTTTCTGAGTTCGAGGCCAGCCTGGTCTACAGAGTGAGTTCCAGGACAGCCAAGGTGACACAGAGAAACCCTGTCTCGAAAACAACAACAACAACAACAACAACAACAACAAAAACCAAAAAAACAAGACAAAAAAAAACCCAAAAAACAACAACAACAACAAAAGCAAAATGCAAACCATGCTGGGTGGTGGTGGTGCACGAGGCCAGCCTGGTCTACAGAGTGAGTTCCAGGACAGCCAAGGCTACACAGAGAAATCCTGTCTCGAAAAACAACAACAACAAACAAAAAACCCCAACAACAACAACAAAAAAAGATCTGGAAGTCCACACCAGGCAAAAGGAACAGAAAATGTCAATGTGTGAGTGAACGTGTGGTAAGGTGGGGGGCAGTGGGTTCGACCTCAGGCAGTGAGTGGCATCAAGGTGAAAACAGAGAACCCAGGAAAGATCTGATTAGGAAGCAGTCCAGGTAGACAGAGACCGGGTCGAGCGGGTAAGGTAAGATCTAGTGGACAGATACGGTGGATTACGAAGGACTTCCCAGTGGGGACATCTGACCATTGAGCAGGTTTTGAAGCAAGACAGGAGTGAACCCCCCGCCACGGGGAGAATCCTGATGCGGAGGCTGATCTGTGGTGGACTCTGGTCATGAAGGCATCTTTGGAACCAGAAGTCTGGGCTTCTGGAACTGAATGCTTCCTGATGGCGTCACCACCTTGCTCCCATCTCAGCCTGAAACTCTGCACAGGACAAACTGGAGTTACTCACGAAGTTCTGCATTGGAGGGCTGCAGGCTTAGGCGCCTGGCACTGGACTGGCTGGAAAAGGCCTCACAGCCCAGATAGTTCCCATAGCCTCACTTTTTTTTTTTTTTAATTGCAGGTTGAAGCAATGTTATCAGTGGTTAAGAGCACTGGTTGCTCTTCCATGGAACCTAGGTTCCATTTCCAGCAGTTGAGATGGCTAACAACCATCTCTAACTCCAGTTCCAGGGGACCCAACGTCCTCTTCTGGCTTCCACGGGCACTATACACACACACACACACACACACACACACACACACACACACACACACACACTATGTGCCCTATAGGGTGGCCAGGAACTTCCTACAGAGTCCAAGCTGACTTCAAACTCTCCTCCTGCTTCGGATGATAGACATGTGGCATGATGCTCAGCTCACACACAAATCCCTGAGGTGAATGAAGTGGGCTTGGGGTATTTTATTACATAGTTCACCCACATTATTTTTAAATGCATGCGTCTATATCGTTGATGCGTTCCTATTTCACATGTCACTTTCCCACTAAAGTATCTAGGTATTCCTCAGAGGAATGCAAGCAGTAACAACCCTATCAATATGGTCTCTGATGGTGGCACATAGGGACAAGATGACACTGAGTGCTGAAAATGTCCACAGTTTCTGCTTCTGTGCTCTCTGAAGCTGCTGACCTCATACACGTCTTTCGAGTGTGCTCTGTCCCCGAGGAAGCTGGGACTGCAGATGGGAAGTGTGAATATCTGACAAGTTGAGGAGGAGGGGTCAGGAGCCAGGAAATGCAGGGAGCCCCAGCTGTCACTGGCACTGTCCTAGGAGCCGGGGACTCAGGGCGATATTAAACGTCCTGGTCATCGCGCGGTGGTTGGGTAAGTCAGCCGGCGGTGCTCAAAAGCATGTGGCTCCTGGTAGAGAGGAAGAAAGGAGCCTGGAGTGGGATCAGGAGGCTTTGTGCACCCCTATGTCGTTGGCTTCAACCCCCGAAACCTCTTTTGTACAGGGGGGTAGGTGGCTCATGACCTTTCTCTCATACATTCTAATTTTTTATAAAATGCACTTTCAAATGGTTTTGGTCAAGACATTTAACCTCTAGATGAAGTCAGTTCTAAATTGTTCAGAGAGGCCCACAGTGGAAGTATATACTCATAATCCCAACTCTTCCCAGGTGGAAGCAGGAGGATTAGAAATTTAAGCCCAGTTTCACTCATGTATGTATGTATGTATGTGTATATGTATGTATATGCGGGGCTGGAGAGATGGCTCAGTGGGTAAGAGCACTGATTGCTCTTCCAAAGGTCCTTGAGTTCGAATCCCAGCAACTACATGGTGGCTCACAACCACCCGCGATGAGATCTGACACCCTCTTCTGATGCTTCTGAAGTCAGCTACAGTGTACTTTTGTATAATAATAAATAAATCTTTGAAAAAATAGTATGTATGCATGTATATGTGTATGTACATATATGTGTATGACTATATCTGTGTGTGTGTATATATGTGTATTTACATGTATATGTATGTGTTTTTTATATATGTGTATACAAACACACACACACACACACACACAGAGTTCAAAGCTGGTCTCAGCTACATGAGACTAAACAAACCAACCCTCTAAACAAACTCACAAACAAAACACCAAACAAAACTACACCCCCTCAATCAGTTCAGGGTCAGTTCAGGTTTACAAAGATGCACAGTGAACCCAATAAGCCAATTACACGCTTTTCCAGTCCCTGTTACAGGAGCCCCCCTGCCCCGCCCCCAAGGCTTAATAAGTCTGGTTGCCAAGGAAACCACCTGAAAGGCCCACCATCGAATAAAACATGTCCTGTGGCTATCCTGTGTGCCAAATGGACAGGAGCACCCCACACACAGACACACCTACACCACACACACACCTACACCACACACACACACACACACACACACACACACACACACACACACACACACCAGAGTAGTTAGGCTTGCAAGATAATGCTACCTTGGGGCTTGCCAGGATGAACCAAGACAAGTTTTAGGGCCCTGCCCTAAAACTAGAAATTAGGATCTGTCATAGCAGAAAAACAAGTGACTTTAGGGGGGCCTTTAGGGATGCTTAAAATACTCATCAAAACAAATTAGCTGGGTAGGGAAAACGGAGGCGCGATGCCACGGGGAAGCTGGTTCTAGACTGTGAATGATTCCTAAATGCAAGTCTCCTGCAGCTCCGGGCTTCTTGGTAGTCACAGTTTGGCACAGAGTGGGGGAAGCAGGGCCAGGTGAGGTCTGTCTGTGAGATGCCCACCTTAGAAGCTTTACCTAGGACCAGAGGGTTCTTGGAGCTAGGGAACATATCTTCTCACACTGGCTGCTGCCTTTTAGCAGCCAGCTGCTTACGGGCGGTAATGTTGAGACACCTTGCCCATTGCTAGAACCCACAGTGGGAGTGAGGAGGTCTGCTGAGAGCTAGCAGGCTCCCAAATCCACCAGGAAAGGAAATCTCTCACCTCCCGACCCTCTGGAAAGCCTCTGAACCTTGGGACCACCCCTCCTTATGTTTATTCTTGCTCAGCTGTAGTCAGGAGAAATCGCCCTAACTCCTGCCTTTGCTAGATGCCTCACTCCACTCTTGTCTTGGAAAGAGAGAGGAGTTCAAAGTTTGAGTTGAGCTTGCATCCACAGTTTGTAAAGTTAAGTCTGGGGATGGGTTACCGTCTACAGCACCAGTTCTCAACCTGTGGGCCTCAGTACCAATGACCCTCGGTAAGCATAGGTATTACATTACAATTCATAACAGTAGCAAATTTTTTTTCTTTGTTTTTTCAAGACAGGGTTTCTCTGTGTAGCCCTGGCTGTCCTGGAACTCACTCTGTAGACCAGGCTGGCCTCGAACTCAGAAATCCGCCTGCCTCTGCCTCCCAAGTGCTGGGATTAAAGGCCTGTGCCACCACCAGTGCAAAATGAACAGTTACAAAGTAGTAGTGAAAATAATTTTAAGGCTGGGGTTAAGCACAACATGAGGAACTTATCAAAGGGTCCCAGCATTAGGAAGGTTTGAGAATCCCTGAGCTAGAGAGAAAGAGCCACCAGTGGGAAGATCTATCGCCATCTGATTAATAGTTACTGTTTACACTTGTTTACTGTCTGCTTTCAAACAATTTGGCTCCCGCCGGGCATAGCTTATGGATGACAATCTATTCTGTTTGTTTACATATTTGAAGAAAGCACTGAGTTGGCTAGCACTCAATGTGAAATGACACTGAGCCCCCTGGGGCTCCCAGTCTCCAGGCTACACATGGGATCCCTTAATGAACTTCAAGAAAGTCCTGGTGTGAAACACATCTGGTTTGTCCATAGCTGAAAGACCAGGGGCATAGACTCTTATCACAATGGCCCTTTGACCACGAAAGTTGTAAGCACACCTATGGGCAACCAGGAACATCACTTGGGGTATACTGGGAAAGGGACCTGAAAGTCTATTGTTCTAGGCTCTGGTTTTGGGTCCATAAGGGCACTTATTAGTTAGATTTTAATTCAGGACAAATAATAAGTTGTAGCCCTCCCTCAAACACAGGCAATAGACTGTCACGGACCTAGCCCAGTAACTACCGTATTTCACAGACTTTATGGCAAACCTTTGTTTTGTATTTTTTTTTTTTTTGCTATGTCTAGACTGTGCGAACAATACGTGTCATCACGTTATCAATGAGACACAGTACTTATGGGTTTTTTGTTATTGCACAGGAAACTGTATAGATGTTGTGAAATTTATACCTCCCTGCCCTTAAATGTTTTCCATGGTATTATAATAAAGATAGAACTACTCCAAGCACACTCTGTTTCAGGGACACATTGGAAGTCTCTAGCAGAACTCTGGGAAAGCTGGGGAGTTTCTGGTCTCTGCTGGGCCCGATCACTTTCAGCTCATCATGGCTGGGGTCTTCACATGATCTTTTCTTTTAATTGCTCTTCCTTCCTTTGTGTGTGTGTGTGTGTGTGTGTGTGTGTATGTGTATGGGTTTATTAGTGTACAAGTGTGTGCATATGCGTGTGGAGAACAGAGTTCTGTCACCAACCTTGAATGCTCTCCACTATACTTTTTTTTTTTAAAGATTTATTTATTTTATATATGTGAGTACACTGTAGCTATAGAGATAGTTGTAAGCCTTCATGTGGTCGTTGGGAATTGAACTGGGCTCCCTCCAGTAGGCCCCCTCTTCAGTCAACTCTGCTCGCTCAGTCCCTGCTTGTTCTGACCCAAAGATTTATTTATTAATACACTGAAGCTGTCTTCAGACGCACCAGAAGAGGGCATCAGATCTCATTACGGGTGGTTGTGAGCCAGCATGTGGTTGCTGGGATTTGAACTCAGGACCTTCAGAAGAGCAGTCAGTACTCTTACCCACGGAGCCATCTCACCAGCCCCCCTCCACTATCCTTTTTGAGACAGGGTCTCTCACTTAACCTGGAGCTCACAGACAGGGCCAGACTGGCTGGTGGATGAGCTTCAGGGCTCCTCTGTCTTCGTGTCCCCAGTGCTGGGATTATGGCCATGTATTATTGTGCCTGGCTTTTTACATGGGTGTGGGGGTCATAACGCAGGTTTGCACACTTAGGAGTTCAAGGATGTTACTGACTGAGCCATCTCTCCCTCCCGCCCCAAGTGTCTTCCTTTGGATGATACCTGCTCCTGGCAAAGTGGGGTTCATGCTTGTAGCTGTAAATCAGTGAGTTGCTACCCCATGTGAGTTGCTACCCCATGTGAGTTGCATATCAGATACTCCGGACATCAGATACTAACATTACGGTTCAGAACAGTGGCGATGTTACAGTCATGAAGTAATTTTACCTTTGGGAGTTGCCACGGTGTAAGGGACTGTATTAAAGGGTTGTGGCATGAGGGAGGTTGAAAACCATTGCTATGAATCAAACTGCCAGGTAAAGGTTAATACAGAAAGGGAGGAAGGCTGGCAGCATTCAATCCTATTTCACATCTTGAGAGCACATGCAGCACCTGACTGCACATGTGTCTTATCCATCACTCACTATGGTTAAGGCATACATGCTTATCAAATTCTTGGGACTCAACCATGTACTACATGGAGCAAACAGGCCTTTCTTCTGCTGTAGCAGCCTCACTGGGGCCCTGGGAGCTATGGAAGGCTTGGGTTTCTCTGTCAGGCTCAGCACCTACAAACATAAAACGTGTATAGACACTCAGCGTGGTGGTGCACGTCCTGGGGAGGGCAGCGCTGACTACAGTGCTTTTCTACGTGGTCCGTCTTCAACTCGCTATAGGGCTACTGGAACATAACTCGACTGTAAGATGACAGACACCCGTAGTTATGTCTTGTTCATGGTGCTAGGGACCCACAGGTACTAAGCAAGAGGCCTACCACTGAGCAACCCCCCTAGCCCCATGGCTTTGTTGCGTGTGGGCTTCTGTATTAAATACACATGACTATGTCATCAGTACTGACCTCACTGCCTGCAATACCGTAACTTGTGCCTCAATAAGGCGTTAGGTAATCAGTGTGGTGAATCCTTAAAGAGCTCAGCAAGGAGACACCTCTCAGTAACAGACAGAGACCATCACAGAAAACATCGGCCGATCAAAGTACATACAGACTGTGGATCTCAGTTCCAAGGAATACACTTATGATATAACACAAGACACCTAAGGCTCAGGTGGGGATCATTGCGGAAGAGTGGGCGGAGAGACTGTAAGGGTCAGAGGAGTAGGGTGTTTGCTGCGAGGTTGTGTGTCCTGTGACTAGCAGGAGCCACGTCCTTGATGTCTCATCAGCATGAGTATGTAACATAGCCGTAACAAGGACAACACCAAGAGACTTTTGAAGTGGAAAGAGGGAAGATGGAGAGGCCTCGACCCTACACAAAGGACCACAGGCAACTAAGGGATGCTGAGGGCAGGAAAAAAAAAATGGTCTTCCCTAGGGAGGTCATCCAGTACCAAATAGAAAGCCCTGGAAGTCCTAAAAAGATACATATAATAGACATTATACAGACTATGTAGGTTGCATTGCACGCACACACATATCAACAAAAGAAATGAAGCCAGGAATCTGAAATAGAACAAAGTGAGGGGCAAGTGGGAGGGCATAGAAGATGGAAAGGGAAGGGAAATGATGTAATTATATCATAGTCGCATAAAATAAAAAAAAAAAATTAGGGCCGGAGAGACGGCTCAGCTGTGAAGAGCACCGGCTGCTCTTCAAGAGGACCTGAGTTCAATCCCCAGCAACCACACGGTGGCTCACAGCCATCCGTAATGGGGTCCGATGCCCTCTTCTGGTGTGTCTGAAGACAGTCTGAAGTATGATTTACCTACATAAAGAAATAAATAAACCTTTAAAAAAATAGTAAGAATGATCTCACTTCCATTCTTAAGTGAAAATGATGCTTTTGAGCTGGGTACACCAGCAGGTATACCAGTGGGTGGAAGGTGGACATCACTGGCTCCAAAGTGAGTTCCAGGCCAACCTGGGCTACTTGATAGCTTGCCTCTACAAAACTGGGTGCCCGTGAGATGGCTCAGTGGCTGGAGGTGCTTGCCACAAAGCTTGACAACCTGAGTTCGATCTCTCATTTCCGGCATGCAAATAAATAAGTACACAAATAAATGTGATAAACAGTTGCTAAAAACAGAAGAATAAGGAAGAAACCCGAGATGGCTGCACACCTTTAATCCCAGCACTCTGGAGGCAGAGGCAGGCGGATCTCCGCAAATTTGAGGTCCTACAGCGTTCCAGCCAAGGTTATAGAGAGAAACTCTGTCTCAAAAAACAAACAACAAACAAAAAAGAAGAGAAAAAAGACAATTTTTCAAAGCAGTTATACTCCTTCCAAAAGGTATTTATTTTTTAAATCTACGCTACTTCTTTAAACAAAAAAATTTTTTCTTTATGAGTATGGGTGTTTTGTCTGCACGTGTGTCTGTGCGGCATGTGTATACAGCACCTACAGAGGCCAGACGAGGATGTCAGATCCCCTGGGACTGGAATTACAGACAGTTTTGGGAGCTGCCATGTGGGTGCTAGGGATTGGATCTAGATTCTCTGGAAGAGCAGCCAGTCATCTTAACCACTGAGCCATCTCTCCAGACCTCTTATATTGCTCTTTTTGAGACAGGGTTTTGTGTGTGTGTGTGTGTGTGTGTGTGTGTGTGTGTGTGTGTGTGTACAGAACCCAGGCACTCAGTAATGCTAGACAAATGCTCCACCACTGAGCTACACCTTCAGCAGCCTCAACTGGTGGCTTTTTAAAGAGACTAGAGTCAGGAAAGAGAACGGATGGGACTGGATGCAACTGTTGTTGCCACCTAATCCCAGGTCATGTCTGTTCATTTGTCTTGCAATAGGACCTAAAATCCTAATACCGTTCATTTAATGTATTCTTTTGAGATCCTTTGCTTTAGGACTATACAAATCAAAATTGCCCTGTGTTATCTGAAAGCAGGAAATAAAACAACCTTTAAATACCGTTTTCTGAGACATTTTCAAACATGGAAATGAGGCGCCGTCCCCAGTGGGTCAGTGGACTGTGTTAAATTGCGCTGGCACCTGTGGCATGTCCCTCCTCCGTACCACTGCGCTCCAGCAGATTGTAGATTGTAAATATTTATGAAAAAAAAAGAAAGAAAGAAACGAAGCAGACGCCACTGGGAAGCAGCTTTCTTTGTCAGTCCATAGCTGTCCATCAGGAGAGTCAAATGAGAGAAAATGGAGCTAAATAGGACATGAAGGAACTCGATATAAACATACGAACTATATGCAGCACTGTGCTTTAAAGGGTATGAAATAGCCTCTTGACAGCTCCTCACCTAATAGAATGCTAACACATTTAGGCGTCTTACCCTGAGTACTGTATTGAGACAATAATAGTTGGTTACCATTATTCTGTAGCTATGAAACCCATTTTCAGTGATACTAGCTAAATCACTAGCTCTATGACATTCCCATTTAGGGACTCCAAGGGCAAGTGATTACGGCACAAGTAATACTTTCCACGACATTTCATCTTTGAGCGACTGAGAACAGTCAATAATTTCACCATCCTGTACGTTAAAACAGGGTAACCATTTATCACGTAAAGAGCAACACCGAATGCAGTTTTATCAAATGACACGGGGGTCAAATTAACCAAATTAACCAACCACGAACATGAAAACCCAGCATTAGCCCAATTGATTTAAATTATACTATTGGAAAACACATCACTCCCTTTTTAAAAATGCATTTCCATTCATGCTGTGGAATGGGAAGCTCACGTGCTCTTTGTAATTCAGAGGCAGAGAACATGGGCCACCTGGGTCATTCCAGAGGATGTCGGAAGAGATGAGGCCCATGTGAGTGGATTTAAGATTTCTTCAGGAGTTGAGGACACTGTAACTTGCACTAGATATATATATGTGTGTGTGTGTGTGTGTGTGTGTGTATGTATGTATTTATATGTAACTTATATATGCGTGCATGCATGCATGTGTGCACAAAAATGCATGTGGAATGCAGAGGTCACTTTTTTTTTTTTATTTGAGACATACACAGTCTCCTGGTTTGGAGCTCACCTATGTGAGGAGGCTGGCTGGCAAGTTTGCCCACACCAGGGATCCGTTCAGCTCCACTTCCCAAGCACAGGGATTATATGGGTGCATACCACCAAGCCAACTGTGTTTTTTTTTTTTTTGTTATTGTTGTTTGTTTGGGGTTTTTGTTTTTGTTTGTTTTTCGAGACAGGGTTTCTCTGTGTAGCCCTAGCTGTCCTGGAAGTCACTCTGTAGACCAGGCTAGCCTCGAACTCAGAAATCCACCTGCCTCTGCCTCCCAAGTGTTGGGATTAAAGGCATGCGCCACCATGCCCAGCTTTTGTTTGTTTTTAAGATGTATCTATTTTATGTGTTTGGGTGTTTGGTTTGCATTTATGTCTATGCAATATGTGTATGCAGTGTCTATGGAAGCCAGAAGGAATCAGATCCCCTGGAACTAGAGTTACAGAGAGTTGTGAGCTCCCATGTGGGTGCTGGGAATCAAACCCAGGTCCTCTGGAAGAGCAGCAACAAGTGCTCTTATGCACTGAGCCATCTCTCCAGTCCCACACCTGAGTTTTTACGTGGGTTCTGGGGATTAAACTCAGGTCCTTGTGCTTACAGGGTAAGTCACTTTACTGACCATGCCATCTTTCCATCTGCATGCAGTGATTTTTAGCACATTTTCTTGTCTTCATTGAACCCAAGCTATGGTTTTCTTAAACGAGAGAAAAACAGATGTGGTTGCTGTGTTTATTTCTTCCCAGCTATTCATTTGCTGTTTTAATATAAATACATTTGGCCCTTAATGATACTAGATGGATGAAAGATGACTAATAATTTTATTTGTTTTAAAACCCGAGTTAAAAATGGACCCCAGAAGAAAGCCAATCAGAAAATGCACCAGTTTGTCTTTTGGATGTATTTACTTAGCATGCGTGATTGGGAGCTGTGATTGTTTGTATATGCTCAGCCCTGGGAGTGGCACTGTTAGAGGTGTGGCCTTGCTGGAGGGTGTGGCCGTGTTGGAGTAGGTGTGTCACTGTGGGCAGGGGTTTTAAGACCCTCATCCTAGCTGCCCGGAAGCCAGTATTCTGCTAGCAGCCTTCAGATGAAGATGTAGAACTCTCAGCTCCTCCTGCACCCTGCCTGCCTGGATGCTGCCGTGTTTCTACCTTGATGATAATGGATTGAATCTCTGAACCTGTAAGCTAGCCTCAATGAAATGTTGTCCTTTATAAGAGTTGCCTTGGTCATGGTGTCTATTCACAGCAGTAAACCCCTAACTAAGACAGGGGCATATGCCATGGTGTGTGTGGAAATCAAGAGGGATACTATAAAATCCTTTGTCTCCTACTTTCCTGAAGCTCTGTTCATCAAGCTTGCATAGGGTAAGTGCCTTTACCCACAGAGACATCTCACTAGCCCCGAGTCTACTTATTGATGAAAACAGAACCCTCCCCCCCCAAAAAACAGCCAAACAACCAAACAAAACCCTTAATGTGTTTAGCCTAACGCCTGCCTGCCTTTTTGTTCTTTAAGGATGGGCAAATGGGAATCGAGGGCTAACTGTCCTGTTTTTTGTTTTTTGTTTTTTTTTTTCTTAAACTCTGGTTGCTTTCAACAAGTAATGGAGTTTCTTGCAAGCAGCATCCTCTGGGCTTCTCTAGGAAAGGGACTGGTTGTTATCTGAGCCAAGATAAGCTGGTCAAGGGATTGGGGTCAGGGTCCCAGGCAGCTGGTGATACCTGACCCACCAAGACTGAGAACTGTTCGCTCTCAACCCATACAGTCTGAGCTGAACACAGGCAACAGCCTCTGGAGCACCCGTCCCCAACTCCACTTCTACACTCCCTGCCCCCACTCTCCCACCTTTTCCACCGGAGTAGCTGGTAACAGGCAGTGTTTGCATATTAGTATGTGTGCCCCACCTCCACTCCCTGCACCTCTCCCGCACTCCCTGCACAAAAAGGCAGGCAGGAGCTAAGCTAAACACATTGAGGGTTTTTGGGTTTTTTTTGTTTTGTTTTGTTTTACATCAGTAAATATTGGCTCTATTATTAACAGTGAAGCTTCTACTGTTCTTACATACCATTCGCTCTGTGGCCACGGGGAGAACCAATGGCCATAGAGTGTTGGACAGTTTCTTCAGTTTCTTAATGACCACCTGTGGGTGGTCCTCAGGCAAATCAGTGGAGTCTTTAAAACTCCTCTTTGGCTTGAACAAAAGCTTAATGGAGGCCGGGCGGTGGTGGTGGTGGTGGCGGTGGCGGCAGCAGCGGCGGCGCACACCTTTAACCCCAGCACTTGGGAGGAAGAGTCAGACGGATTTCTGAGTTCGAGGCCAGCCTGGTCTACAGAGTGAGTTTCAGGACAGCCAGGGATACACAGAGAAACCCTGTCTCGAAAAACCAAAAAAAAAAAGGGGCTGGCGAGATGGCTCGGCGGGTAAGAGCACTGACTGCTCTGCCGAAGTTCCTGAGTTCAAATCCCAGCAACCACATGGTGGCTCACAACCATCTGTAATGAGATCTGCCTGAAGACAGCTACAGTATACTTACATATAATAAATAAATAAACCTTTTAAAAAAAAGTCTACTGGAGCTTTCATTACAGAACAAGACAGGAGAGGGCAGGGAAGAGGAGCCAGGTCCCTGGAAACCTGCTCCAGGCTCTGTGGAGTTCGACCTGATAACACTGTATCTACTGACCTACTGACCTTAGAGGCTTTCTCCAGAATAGATGTTCCACAAAGATACTGGACAAAGGATCCTGTTACAAATGTTGACACCAGGAAAAATCAGGCACATGCCTGGAGCTTACTTTTGAAGTCACTGTTAGGTTGCTTTTGATAATTGTAGAAAAAGAAAACTGACTGCAGGGCTGGAGAGATGGCTCAGCAATTAAGGGCACTGACTGCTCTTCCAGAGGTCCTGAGTTCAATTCCCAGCAACCACACGGTGGCTCACAACCATCTGTAACGGGATCTGACGCCCTCTTCTGGTGTGTCTGAAGACGGTGACAGCATACTCGTACACATAAAAATAAAGCAAATATGTCTTTAAAAGAATAAAAAAAAAAGAAAACTGACTTCATTGAGCACCAGAACAGCCTGTGTCCATCCACCATGACAGCAATACACCTTATTAGTCAGAGAACAGCACAGGTAAACATACCATGTAGGGCGATGGCTCAATTTGCAGGAGTGAGGACTGGGGTTTGCATTCCCAGTACTCACGTACAAAGTCAGATACTGTGGTACGAGTCCATAACTCCTGCATGGGGAGGTTCCAGGATACAGGAGAATCCTTGGGGCTCACTGGCTACCCAGCATAGCCTAATTAGAAAGATCAAAGTTCAATGAGAGAATTTTTCTTAAAAGTCAGGTGGTGGACTGGGCATAGCTACATGTGTCTGCAGGGAGGGAGGCAGACACAATCAGAGCTCTCTGAGTTCAAGAACAGCCTGGTTTACGAAGGGAGTCCCAGGCCAGGCAGGACTACATAGAGAGTTCCTGTCTCAAACAAACCAGAACAAGCCAGGTGTGGTAGCACACACCTTTAATCCCAGCACTTGGGAGGCAGAGGCAGGCAGATCTCGTAAGTTTGAGGCCTGCCTGGTCTACAGAGTGAGTTCCAGGATAGCCAGGACTACACAGAGAAACCCTGTCTTGAAAAAACAACAAACACACAAGAAACCCAACCCAACACAAGCCAAAAAAACAAGAGTCATGCAGCTGGGGCCAGTGCTGGATCTGGTGCCGGGCCGGGGCTGGGGCCGGGGCTGGGGCCGGGGCTGGGGCTGGGGTTGGGGCTGTTGAAGGCACTTGATGCCAAGTCTGATGACTAGAGTTCCATCCCTGGAGCCTACATGGTGGAAAGAGAGAGATCCTTCAAGCTGTCCTCTGACCTCTGACCTCTACACACAAACACATAGCCGGATACATACCCACCCCAAATAAATGCTTAAGAAAAAGGTGGTCAACCTTTAGCCTACACACACACACACACACACACACACACACACACCTATAAACATGTAACCACATATCACATGGACATACATACAGAGTCCCGGGCCCAGGATCACTTGAATTGATTATCTCTTGATTGACATTCTGCAAGAAGAATCAATTTGCAACTTCCCTGTGCTGATGGGGAACACACTGGATTATCCTCTGATCTGAACGTTAATGCCATCTATCCTGGAAGCTACCGGCTTGCACTCTCCGTAGGCCGCCACTACTGCTTAATTTTATGCTTTATTGAGCATCAAGGGTTGTGGAAAATATAAGTTACATCGTTCTGTGCATACATCTCCCACAAGATTGCCCAGCGAGCACCAGCCTGGGGTGCAGGAGAATTGGATTTGACCTTATTATGCTTCTGCCCAATTCTCAATGGAAACAACCAAATTGAGGCATATGAACTATATTCCTAAAATGACATCTCATTGAGTTTTTGTTGTTGTTGTTGTTTTTTGGTTTTTTTTTGTTTGTTTGTTTTTTTGTTTTTTTGGTTTTTTTTTTTTTTTTTTTTGAGACAGGGTTTCTCTGTGTAGCCCTGGCTGTCCTGGAACTCACTCTGTAGATCAGGCTGGCCTCGAACTCAGAAATCTGCCTGCCTCTGCCTCCCAAATGCTGGGATTAAAGGCATACGCCACCACCGCCCGGCTAAAATGACATCTCATATCCAGAAACAATCATCAGATCTTGAGGCAGACTGAGTGTTGTCATTTTAGGTTAAAAAAAATTATATATGGCTAAGGTTGGCAAGATGGCTCAGTGGGTAAGGATACTTGGCGCCAACCTGACAACCCAAGCGCGATCCTTGGAACACACATGGGAAAGGAGGTAACTGACTCCAGCAAGCTGTCCTCTGAACTCTGTAAGTATGTGCTCTGCAAACTCTGGCACGTATGTGCAGTAGTATGTGCTTACTGGCCTGTGTACACGCACATAAAGATACACACAATAAATAAATGCTGAAATTAAAAAAAAAAAAAAGAAGCAATTTAGTGACTTGTAACATCAGGAAATTACACCAGTCCCCAGGCTGGTGGCCCATGTGTACGTCTGGTCCCTATTTATGTCAAAGCCTGGGAATTTTGACCTGAATTACTTACTCCATTCAAGGCCCAAATTGGCAATGCCAGTCAAATAAATCGGGCAGAGTATGATGTATGCCAGGATGGATAAATGAACATCGAGGACTTCAGAGACAGCGCCAGATTTATCTCACTTAATACTCTGTGACACGACCAAACGTTTAAAGCCCAGTGCTACGTGGCTCCATCAGAGTCTCTTTATCTTTCATTTGTCACGGCATGGGAGGGGTTTCCTGGCAGTGATGCAATTAAGTTTTATAAATAAAAAATAAAAATTTTCATACTTCACAAGATTTGCAAAAATCAAACACAGAATCAGTAAAGTGTTGGGAGCCCTTTTTTTTTCTTTGATAGAGATAGAGAGTGTTGGCAGGCTTCCTGGGCTGGAGTCCCTTGGCGCCTCCTCAGCCTTTGCTTTTTTTTTCCTGAAGGGCAGGGATAATAACATCAGCTATCCGTGGCGCTGTGGTCAGAAATAAATGCGTTCATTCATATCAAGCTATCGGAATAGAACCTGGCTTGCAGTGCACATGTAATCAACACAAACTTTTAAAATTGTTGCATTTTAATTATTAACTATCTATCTATCTATCTATCTATCTATCTATCTATCTATCTATCTATCATCTATCTATCTAGCATTGTGTATCCATGCATGCACCACAGGGCTCCTATAGAGAACAGAGAGAGGATTACCCGCAGGACCTGAGTCTCTTCTACGACCACAAAATCACTCAGCTCACCAGATTTGGTAGCATGTTTTTTACCACTGAGCCAACTTACTGGCCCTCAACAAGAACTCTTTGGTTTGTTTCTTCAAAGGAAGCCATTACAAAAAATTTCAAATTACGTTTCTTTATTCGTGTGTGTGTGTGTGTGTGTGTGTGTGTGTGTGTGTTAGTGCATGCCGCAGATGACAACTTTCGGAAGTCAGGCAAAGACTTGACACAGCTACACTGTCTGTGTGAAATCTCACCTGGAAACTGTCTCCCCCCACCCCCCACCAGTTCCTGAATCTTTCTTTTTCTACTCCGTTGGAAGCAGTCACCTCTTACTTGTACTAGGGACACAGTTGACATTTCATAAATGTCTTTAAATGAATGGATAATTTAAAAGAAATGACTTAAATATTTTGCTTCAAAAGCATTTTTTTCTTTTCTTAAGAACACTCCTCCCCCCTTTTAAAATTTTATGTATATGAGTACACTGACACTGTCCTCAGACACACCAGAAGAGAGCACCGAATCCCATTACAGGTGGTTGTGAGCCACCATGTGCTGCTGGGAATTGAACTCAGGACCTCTGGAAGAGCAGTCAGTGCTCTTAACCGCTGAGCCATCTCTCCAGCCCTTCAAAAGCATTTTCAAAGCCAGCAAGATGGCTAGGTAGGAAAGGGTGACTGCTGCAAAGACTGCAGACCCGAGTTCTAGCCCCAGCATCCATAAGAAGGAGGAAGAAGCTGAGGATAACTGGCTCTTGAAAGTGGTCTTCAGCCGGGCAGTGATGGCGCACGCCTTAAACCCCGGCACTTGGGAGGCAGAGGCAGGTGGATTTCTGAGTTCAAGGCCAGCCTGGTCTACAGAGTGGGTTCCAGGACAGCGAAGAGAAAAAAAAAGGGGGGCTCTTCATACACCTCAAAACAATAATAGGATATTTTTTTTAAAAAAAAATTTACAAAAGCATTTTTAGGTTTCCTCTTTATTTTGTGAAATGAAATATCTTTTCAAAGAGCCACCATCCCCTCCAATTTAATTCCTGAGAGAAATTCCCTGCCTTTCAGCTGCTGCTGGAAACACTGGACTCTCGGGCACAGGATGTGGCTCAGGTGGCTCAGCTGGAGGAGTGCCATCCTAGCATCCTAAAGCCCTGGCTTTGAGTCTCAATGATTGTATAAACTAGGCGTGGTGTGGGTGCATGCGCGGAACTAAGGGCTTGAGAGGTAGAGGGAGGAGGATCCGGAAGATAATTCTTGGCCAGAGTTCAAGGCCAGCTTGGGCTAAAACAAAAGAAATACCTACTATACCTTTCTCCTTTATTTCCTGTTTTCTCCTAAACTTCCCACAGACCTGTTCAGTGAAAACCACTGGAGTGTTCTTTTAGTTCATCCCTCAATGGGAAGCTGGTAGTCCAGCCCTGAACTCAGCCACTTCCATCTAATCGTCCCACCTTCTCTAACAAGCCTAGCCCCGCTCCTCACTTCCAGTCTGAAATCCTCTCCTTCCACTAAAACTTTTGGCACTTTATGGATTTTCATCCCTGTTATCCTGTATCATTTCCAGACGATCATTTCCAAATAACTCGATACATGTGGTCATGCAATCCACACTGACCGATTTGTACAGCACCCAAGGTTATGGCGGCCATGGTAGCTGTGATCCAAAGCTCTTCACCGTCCTTGGACTATCTTCTTCACACTTTCTACCCATTCACACCACATTTTCATTTGTAGAGCTCTACAGTTTATTTATTTGTTTTATTTTTTGCTTATCTGCAATTTGCCTCTTTCTTTCTTTCTCTCTTTCTTTGTTTCTTTCTTGGTAGCATGCCTTGACGATCGTTCTCTTTACTCTTATACATGCTGACTTTACTCTTTTTAATGGCTGTCTCATATTCCAGAGTGTAGGTGTGTGAGGGACGATGGAGCATCCCTTCCTATTGGCTGATACTGGGTTTTCAATGTTGAAACTACCAAAGCTCTGCTGTGAATGCTTGCACACATGCAGCTCACTGTTTGCTTCTGTAGGATGTATACCAAGAAGCGGAGTGCCAGGGAGATAGATGGCCTAGAGAGAAAGGTGCTTGCTTTAAGCCTCACAACCTGAATTTGATCCCTAGGACCCACATGGTGGAAGGAAAGAACCAAGTCCAGTAAGCTGCCCTCTGACCTCCACCCTCACACTACACACACAAGAAGTAAATATAACAGTACCCCCCCAAAAAAAAACCTAACTGCCACTTTATAGCATGTGCCTATTATATATTTAGTAGTGCCAAACTCAAAGCTAGACATATGGCTCCTTGGGCAAAAAGCTCTTGCCACCCAAGCATGAGGGCCTGAATTCAAATCCTTGAACCCATGTCAAAGCCTGATTCGTAGACAGGGTATGTGCAATCCCAGTAGCCCACAGTCAGAACTGCCAGAAGCTGGCCTGGCCTATGTGAAGGAAAAATGAGCAAAGGGATCGTGACTCAAACAAGGCCTGGACTGATCCCTGGGGTTATCCTCTGACTTCTATATGAGTGCTAAGGCACAACGCAGATACACACACACACACACACACACACACACACACACACAACAACAACCATAAAAACCAGTGCCTAACTGCTATGCAGTTTTTGTTGACGGGCACACACCCATAGGCAATAGAAGGTACCCAATTTCCCAGGGGTGTAAGTGAACACATTTTTTCTGTGTTGGCTGTATTTTTATTTTAGCATCTCCCAGGCCTGCAGTGGGATTCGCTCTCCGAGAGTGAAACCCTGATTTCCTCAAATCCATGTTGCTCTCTCTGCCTGGATCTGTTTAAGAGTTCATGCTCATCCCTAGGAGATCATTTTGTCTTTTTTGTTCATCTCTACAAAACACACTGTTCAAAGACACTTATCAAGGCAGCAACTAATCCAGGCTGGCCTCTAACTCGTCGTGATCCTCCTGCCTCTGCCTCCTTCAGCAAATCCTACCGGCCTGTGCCACCACAACCGGCGTTTAATCCCAGCACTTGGGAGGCAGAGGCAGGTGGATTTCTGAGTTCGAGGCCAGCCTGGTCTAC
>NW_022196909.1:26898776-26913980 GCF_008632895.1 Mastomys coucha
TTTTTCTGGGCAGGGGCCTCTCTGTGGGTGTTGATCTCTTCCATTTAAAGCTGTCTGCCATAGAATTCACCTCCTGCTTCCCTGGCAGGAGGCAGAGAAAACAGTTTGGTTGTCTCAGGTCCTAGTCAGCAGGGGGTCCGGCTTTCTGTGGCACAGCAGGACATAGGCACCCCACAAGCCCCGGTGTCAAGGAAAAATACGGATAGTGTCAGAATCTTTCTGGATCCACAGAGGTAAGTAAGTTTTTTTTTTTTTTTTTTTTTCATGGAGTTCTGAAATGGCAGAAACTGTGAATCCCATCTAAAGGCTAAGAAGAGCGGATCCAGGTAAGGCAGAGCCACGGTTAGGGTAGGACAAACTGGAGGAGAGGAAGACAGGATTTTAAGAGGGAATTTGGATGCAAGGAAAGAGATCTTGCTGATATGAGTTATTTTATTAAGATACAATTTCCTACAGCGGGATTCCAATATTTGAGTTCTTGCATTTCAATATTTCTGAAAACTCCCAAGGCACCGTCTGCGGGTCCTGGAGTTCTGAGCATTTACTTGTGAGAGTTCTCTGTGGTGTAAAGTGGGACAGCTTTCAGTCTGGCAGAAGGAGCGGGCTGAGGACCCCCCGCACAGTTTAATTTGTTTTGAGACGACCTAAGCAAAGACGTTTTACTCTGAGTAAGGTTTCCTCCTCCCCACCCCCCACTGAACAGTTAATTCAACGAAAACAGACGATGGCACCAGGACTACTGTTCTCCATAGGATTGATCTCGCCCTGGGGTGTATGGCCTCTCACTGTGATTTCCCCTGAAGCTAGGTGTGCCAGCTTACCTGGAGAACTGCTTTCCAGTCTGGGCTACCCGAGACCAGTTCCCGATGAATCCGTCCACTCTTTGTTTTTTTTTTTCCCACTGGCCCCTTTCCCATTTCCCTCACCCCAAAAGAACTACGGCCCAAATGCTGCAGTAATGGCCGGGTCTAAATCAGGCCCACCCAGCGGCTCATTTGAAGCCCAGGCACAATCAGTAAGGCTGAGCTCCTGAAGAAGGAGGCTCAATTGGCGTTGGGGGGCGAGGGTGGTGTTCGATGCCCCTTTGGCCTTTGTTGAGAGGAACAAAGAGGGCAGGAGCTGAGGGCGCCCCCCTGAGGAAAGGCGTGGAAAGCCACTCTGGGGAGCCATCCTAGGCTAGCTGGGCTAGAAAGCGGTGCACCTGGATGGCGCTCTGGCAACCGGGGAGGCAGGAGTGACTCCTATCCGCTGCCGCGGCTGCCGCCTTTTCCTGACTTGACTTTGATCCCCTTCTTTCTTGATATGGTTACTATTATTATTGTTATTTTCCCGCGCAAATTAAGCAGCAGGGACCGGGAGGGCGAGCCGCTCAGGGCCGCCATTTGCCGGTGGAAGCACCGATCGCCCCGGAAAGGGAACCCGAGGGGAGTGCTCGGCCCCCGCGTCCTCCTCCTCCGCCGCGGCGTCCGCAGCATCCCGGCTCCGCGCCGCCCCGGCGTCTCTGCGTCCTCCTCCATTGTCAGCCCCGCGCCCAGCTCGGCACCCCGGAGGCCCCGGTCGCGCGCCCACGGCCCTTGCGAGCCAGCGTCCCCCTCCCGGTCCCCTCGGCGCCCGGGCGCCTCCCTCCTCCCTCCCCCGCGCCCCGAGCTCCGCATCCTCGAAGCCCAGGGCTCCCGGCACCGCCAGCCCGACCGCGGGACCCCGCATCTCTACATCTTCCCTGCTTGGCCCAGGTTGCCCCCGGCCCCTCGCCAGCGGCGGGCATCGCTCGGCGTCTTCGGCACCCCCCCCCCCCTTTTTATCTCCCGAGGAAGCAAGTTGGGCAGATCGATTTATTAATTTCTGTGGCAGAGGTGGGTCGGTGACCGGGGTGCGCCCGCAGGGCTGCAGCGGGGAGGCGCCGTGGCTCCCTTTGGCCCCTGCACTACCCGGGCAAGAGGGTTTTGTTTCCAGACCCCCGGCGCCCCCCGAAACAATGATGCCACAGACATGGCGGGCTCACCTGGTGCTGCACCGCGGGCTCCGGGCGCCCGGTGGCCTAGTGCGCGCCAATCCCGGCCGCAGGTTCGGCCCGCTTGCCGCCGGTGCCGGGCAGGACCCTGCCTTTCTTGGGGTTGTATCTGTGCGTGTCAATGGCGGCAAGCGGCAGTTCTCCGGGCCGCGGATAGTAGCGGGGGGAGGAGGAGGAGGGAGAAGGGATTGCTCCTTCTCCACATAACCACCTCTAGGAGGAGTCGCTCAGCCTCATCCCCCGCCAGCCCAGGCTCCGCGACGGGTCCGGGGGCTTTCGTGGGGCTTGATGAGCTATTGTCCTTCTGCAGTGGAACCACCGGGCCTGCGCCTCGCGGAGCTGTTGGCTGCGAGGACCCCGCTTCCCTAGAGCCCGGCACGGAGGACTTGTGGTCACCAGCCACGGGCTCCAGATAGCTCGACCCACCTTTGCTGGGCGAAAGAGGTGTGGGCGTTCATCTGCCCGTTTTACGGGATGAGGTGAACAGGGGAAAAAAAAAAAAAAGCCACGTTGGATGCAGCCCTGGTCTGAAAATATTACCAAACAAGTTACTGTGTCGCGCACGGCGCCAAAGGAACCGAGAATTTATTCTGGTGATTCACGATGTAGTGATGGAGATCCAGATGTGCATCTTGGTGGATGAAGACCGTGTGCCCCGGCATCCTTTAAAAATAGAGTTGCTTTAATTTGCCATCTCCCAACGGTTATTGAGGTTAAGCACAAAGAGAGAGTGTCTGAAGAAGCAATTTTTTATTAGTTTCTGGAAAATTCATTGTGATGGCGGTGCAGTGGATAGTATCAGGTGACACTGGGCATGTGTAGTTAAGTTGCTTGGCCCCTGATGAAAAACCACGCTCTCTTTTGTACTGTGTAGTCTGTCAAGGGCACATGGCTCTAGGGCCAGTCACCGTAAGCATTAACTTGAATGGACCATCCATGTTGCCTCAATTCCTCCTGGGTGAATCAGAGGACCCTGAGAGGGAACCTTTTGATCTCTGTAAAAAAAATATGTGAAGCCGAAACCTTCAGCATTGACCGAATGGACGTTGCCCAAACCTGTGACCTTTTGCGTGTGTGTTTGCTACCACAAACTGTACTTGCTTCTATGTACGCAGTGGGGGGATTTTGAGGGTCACGGAAGGCCTGTGATTGCCTGGGTGGAGACTAGTTAACTACCCAACCACCCTCGCCATTTTATCGAGCCGGCAGCTGGCATTTAGAGTCAGTGCTTTCCATTGAGAATGTGTATTTTAAGCTTGAGTCTTATGCTGAGAACCAGCCATCTCTTCTGGTCTCCCTGCAAACCATGCACGGTTCATTCTGCAGTAAAACATATCTTTGGTGGCTGTAACCCCCCCCACCCCCCCAGTATGAGAGAGAAGACAGCCAGCCTTGAGTCTCCTGCATAAACCCTTGATGCTTTCTGTGGATGACCCCCTCTGTCTTTTGTCTTGGAAAGCCTTGCCAGGCCAGAAGCCCACACAGGACACAGTCCTCTTTGCAGTGTGTTTAAAGGATTTCAAATGGCTGCTTGAAATGTCGCCTGGTGGCATCTCTGCACGTCCTTGGAGGGAGTGCCCATCGTTCTTATTAAAAGTAAATAAATAAATACATAACCAAAAACAAACAAACAAAAAAAAAAAACAAAAAAACAATCCACCTTAAGGCCACCATTCAAGATAGTTCTAGCACCTTGTAGGAGAACTTGGCAATCACTCCCAGGCCCCAGTCAGCCAGCATCACAGAAATGTAATGAATTATTCATTGGTACATAATAGTCACACTCTGTGTAATTTCTACTAAAAGAGGTACATGTGGCTAGGCATGGTGCACATGCCTTTAATCCTAGCACTTGGGAAGTAGAGGCAAGTGGACCTCTGTGAGTTCAAGGCCAGCCTGGAGACCTTGTTTCAAAAAAAAAAAACATTTTAATGTGATTAATTTTTATTTCCTTTCATTTTTTTTCTTCCTTTCTTCCTTTTATATTTGAGACAAGGACCATGTAGCCCTGGCTGGCTTGGAGATTGACATGTCGACCAGGCTGGCTTGGAGATTGACATGTAGACCAGGCTGGCTTCAAAGCCACAGAAGTCTGCCTTCCTTTGCCTTCTGAGTGCTGGGATTAAAACTTGTGCCACCCGCACGCCTTTAATCCCAGCACTTGGGAGGCAGAGGCAGGCGGATTTCTGAGTTTAAGGCCAGCCTGGTCTACAGAGTGAGTTTCAGGACAGCCGAGGATATACAGAGAAACCCTGATTCGAAAAAGAAAAAAAAAAGAAAAGAAAAAAAGAACCTCCCGTTTCATTCTGGCAGTTTCTGCAAATACAGAGGCTCCTCCCATCCTCCCATTTAAGATGGGGTTACATCCCTGTGAACCCAGTGCAAGCTGAATAAGACCTTAAGGCTGAGCGCAGTGCTCGGTGGTACATTGGTGACCTTTCATGTCCTGCTCACTTGGCTGACTGGGACTAATGGCTCCTCACCCCTCCCAGCATCCTACAGATGTGGACCTCCGCATATCACTGGAACAAAAGTGGAGATTCCAAACTCCAGGAATGGCTTCTACTGAATGCTATTGCTCTCAGGCCATGGGAAAGCTGAGAAGTGGGAAGTTGGGAACCAGCTGTAAACGATGCACTTGGAGTGCGCCCGCATGCACGGGGTGTGTGTGTGTGTGTGTGTGTGTGTGTGTGTCGTGGCGGTCATCAACTCCACAATGCGCTGTGTTTAGCAGCTAAATTAAAACTCAAATAAATGCAATGGCGCATCCGAGGCCACCCAGCAAACCATAGGCTTTCATAGCATGAGGAGGTGATGCCCAGCCAATACAGTCTCTGTTCCCAGGAAATATAGGGGACAGATATATAACTTCCAACGTGCAGATGGAGTTCAATAGCTCATATCATCTGGAGCTTTTAACACAGAACCAGAAGTCTACCACAGAGATGTGTCTACTTTTATGGTTTAGAGCAGTTTCCTGCCAAGGGAAACATTCTTTCCAAAGGCAGATCTGGGGGTGCTGGGCAGGGGGCTCATCAGACTCCGAGAGTCACCCGACACATCTGAAAAAGCTGAAACTTCCAAGATTCAGCCAGGTGTCTCTCCTCAAGGTTATAGAAACGGTGAACAACCTTGGGACAGGAGACTCTGCAGAGATATGTCTCTGACCTGTGGTGCTGCCTCCAAGTTGGGCAGAGAGCTCTAGGGTTGCAGCCTTTGTGAGGGTTCGCCGGTGTTGGGTGGACTTTTTGGTAATGTAGCTGCGTTTGAGTCAGGTCCTATATGTATCCCTTTACCTGTACTCCTGTGAGTGGCCCCAACAAAAGCTCATTGGTTTGCCAAGTTTGACTTTGGTGTAATTGTTGGTTTTTCGAGACAGGGTTTCTCCTGTGTAGTGCTGGCTGTCCTGGAACTCACTCTCTAGACCAGGCTGGCCTCGAACTCAGAAATCCGCCTGCCTCTGCTACCCAAGTGCTGGGATTAAAGGCATGCGCCACAACCGCCAGGCGACTTTGGTGTAATTGTTACTTTTATCTGTGATGGGTTCCCTTCCTGGGATGAATACCTACTGCCCCAACCCCTCGTGTGTGTGTGTGTGTGTGTGTGTGTGTGTGTGTGTATGTGTGAATTGTGTCTCCCTAGGAAAAGTCTTTCACACAACAGGGTATAAATAGGTTACATTTAAAACAGTCAACAGACAGGGATGTGGCCCAGTGGTAGAATGCTTGCTTATCTTGCCTGAGGCCCTGGGTTCACTCTGCCCTGCCCTCCTCCCCAGAAACCCACTGCTACAAAACCACAGGACAATCAATTGTTGATGGGACTGTAAATTTAAATCTAGAGGGCAGGCTAGCTCAGGGAGTCTCCTGTCAAGGAAGGTGTGGAGTCATAAATAATAATGAAAGCTTATACATACAGGCTCCGTGGTAGTTGTCCTGAGCTGTGCACTGCACTAATGCTAACTCATTTGATTCTTCCGGGCGGTCCATGATCTAAGGCAGAGAGTAGGCCAGAGTTAGCATCTGATTCACACTTAGTTACCACCTTAACAGGACGTCAGGGGAGTAACTTCAAGCCAAGGGAGTTTTGTAGGTGGATCGCTTGATTGACAGTCTCTTGGACCCCTCCCAACTTGTGCCCTCTAGAGTAGGTGATGATGGTAGGAGGTGGGTTGCTGACAGTTTTCACTGGGAACATTTTCTTAACCCTTGACCTGTGTGTGTATGATGCGATGAATCCATGTATTGATTCTGAGTTGAGGCCATTTAATGACTGAGATGTGTAGGACAGAGAGCCAAGGGAAAAACACCCTGCCCCTGGCTTTAGCCCTGAGCTCCAAGACTCGGTGTTGACTATGCATGCCAACCCAAGGGACAGGGGGCGTTTTCCCTGCCGGGCACAGAGACTGCTCTTGTAGACACCACTCTGGAGACCTCCAACCACCAGGCTTCATTCCCACACTACTCTGGTGGCCAGGCCTGACCCCTTGAGGCATGAGTGGCCAGCTCCCAACCCCTAGGGCCAGGCCCCACCACCCACAGACTTTCCTAAAGTTGGCCATTCCCAGCAACCTCCTAACCCCCACTCCCACCCTGACAACTCAGAGAATGGCCAGGCTCCCGCCTACAGAAAAAAAAAAAATCCCACCAATCCCTGAGTCTGTTCCACAATCAGGCCACATAATCCCTCCAATCCCAGGCCACCTTGGAAAGCTCCATCTCTCTGCCCCAAGAAACACTATATAAATCCTGTCTGCAGCTCGGTTCTCGGCTGCTTCTCACCTGAGCAAAGGCAGTCACCTTTCTGGTTCTTTTTTCATTTTTTTTCTCTCTCTCTCTCCAAAAAATCTTTTGTTTGAGGTTTGTTGTGCAGTGTGACTTTGTGATATTCCTTGGCTCATACTTCCAGGATACCTTTTCCCTATGAGCCGTAGCCCTTAGACTTGGAAATCCCTGCCTGCCCGTCATAGTTTAACAGCCAAACGATGTTTCAGAGTTAACCCCCGCCATAGTTTAACAGCCAAACAAATGTTTCAGAGTTAACTGTCAAGCGATACTTTCAGCCAAGCCCCGCTTTTCCACTAGCTCACTGTGCATACACCAAAGACCCTGTAAAAGCCCGCCCCTGTCTAGTCCTTAGCCCTCTCTTTTCCTGTTCAGAGGCAGCTGCCCTTCTGTTCTTCACGACAGGTCTGTGTGAGGTTTGTTGTCGTTGCAACTTGCTTGGCTCCCGATTGCCAAGACACCCAGGTGCCGGAAAAAAACCCGTGTAGTGACTGAGGGAGGTTCTCCCTGTGCCTGTGCTCCCTCTTGGGGTTTTATTGCTGTGAAGAGACACCAGGACCAAGGCAACTCTCATCAAGGCAAACATTTAATTGGTGGCTGGCTTATAGGTTCAGAGGTTCAGTCCATTGTCATCAAGGCAGGAAGGATCCCAGAATCCAGGCAAATGTGTGGAGAAGGAGCTGAGAGATGGTAGAACATCTTGATTCAAAGGTAGCCAGGAAAAAGACTGTCTTCCAGGCAGCTAGGAGGAGGAGAGTCTCAAAGCCCACACCCACAGTGACATACTTCCTCCCACAAGGCCACACCTGCTAATGGTACCACTCCCTGGGTTAAGCATATTCAAACCACCATAGAGCACCACTAGGACTATATCCCTCATCTCCAGTGCACCTACAAACAAATTCACTGACTGGGCTCCTCCGTAGCTCCTCACTCCATCCACCAGCGGTAGTTGGGAAAGTTCGCCCTTCAGTCAGCGTAGTGGCTTCTTTGTATCCAAGGAAGTGACTACTGAGCTTCCCGCACTCCTCTGGTACTCTTGGAGGTGGTCACCTGCCAGTCTGTGTACCAGGCGTGGTTGACCTCTGCCCCAGCTGGCTGGAGCCGCCAAAGAGTTACAGCTCTCTGAGGGGAAGCCAGAACAAGGTGGGCTGTTGGGTCTTTTCCGAGGCTGCTATTGCCCTGGAGTCCGATACGCAGGGAGCAGGGAGACACAGAGGGCAGCTAGGGGCCAAGGTTGAGGCCACCGAGCAGGAAGATCAAGGGACAAAAGCTTCAGGAGAGAAAACTCTTCCCCGAAGTATTACAGCTCGATAAGACAGGCACTCTCAGATGATCTTTGGTGAAAGAGCGCGTGCCTTTTATTCCTTGTGGATAAGAACCTTAAAAACATTTTCCGGGTGGGTTGGGAATCTAAAGGCCGATGCTTTCTACCGGTTTGGTCTGAGACGTTAAGGGATGCCTCATCTGCATGTGGAAGGACTTCAGGTGTCATCCCTAGGAGACTGGTTGTCACAGTCACCTCCGTGGGGTGTCATGTTATGGCATGTCGGATTGGCCCAGTCCTCTCAATAGGGCATCATGATCACATGTTCCAGGATAGGAACCTGGTCAGGAGTAGATTGAAACGCCTACCATTCTCAATTATGAGAATTGCCGGGGTTCCTGAATCCGTTTGACCTTACCAGGTTTTCTGTCTGGTGGCACGGTCCACGTCCCCACAGTCATCATCATCCCCACCCTTGGAACTTCGATCCTGCAGCTTCCTGCAGGGCTAGCCTGACCTTTTGCTTTCTACTCTCTTTTCTGCCCCCCCTCGCCCCCAGATGCCTGGCGTCCACAGCTTCCTATGCCCCATAGTTTTTATGATACTATTGGGCCCCATTCCTCATCCTTGTGGATGAGACCTTGTTCCTGAGCTAGGTTTTTCATCACCTTCTGAGAAGCCTTCGGGCCTCATCGAAAGTCCTGATACCAGGCGTGGGGTCTCCTTGGGCTGTTAGCTCTGAACCCTGATGCGTCGTGGTGGCCCATTAAATGACTTGGCCTTTGTTTGGTCCTCCCTGAGTCCTAAGGATACCCTCGAAGACAAGGATGTCTTCCTTTGACCTCCCCTACCTTGTCCTTCTCATCCAGGGGACATCTTTCATCTACCTATAACTGTCATCTATAACTCACTCCCCCTTGGGATGCCTCTTTTTCTGGCACCCGACCTGAAGGACCTCAAACGGATTCACTTCTACAATCAGATTTAGCCTCAATATCCCTTAGATAACCAATCCAAATGGCTGCCCAGATCCCAATATGATTTGGGAGCTTTAGAACTCCGGCGAGCAATTGGGGAAATGGGAAGAGAGTCCCTCTGTCCATGCCTTCTCTTACCTCTGATCCAAGCTCTCTCTCTGTTCTCCCTGTTCTCCAACCCAGCCCCTCCTAGCCACGAAGCCTGAACTGTATGATTCCTCCACGACTTTCAATCCAGCTCACCAGCCTCCCCCCAGCTCCCATATTGGCCTCAACCTTCAGCTCCTTCTCTTCCTCCAGCCCTGCCGGCTTCCCTTCTTCCTCCCCAGCAACAGACCGTCTAAATCAACCCTCTGTGACGGCCACTTTCGGCCCACTGGAGCCCTTGGTCCTCCGGCTACTTGCCCCCACTCTGTCATAGGATCCCCTCTGCCTCTGCCTACCTGGCTTAATCTGGCCTCACCGAGCCATGTTTTTCCCTTTGCTGGAAGTCGCCAAGGTGGGCAGCCTGCTCAGGGTACATGTCCGCTTCTTCTTAAGCAAACTCTCAGATAGAAAAGAGACTGGGGTCTTACAGGCTAGTTCCTCCACCTTCATTAAAGAATTCCAATATATTACCCAGTCCCTTTTTTTTTTTTAAGATTTATTTATTTATTTATTTATTTATTTATTTATTTATTTATTATATGTAAGTACACTGTAGCTGTTTTCAGACACATCAGAAGAAGGTATCTGCTCTCATTACAGATGGTTGTGAGCCACGGTGTGGTTGCTGAGATTTGAACTCAGGACCTCCAGAAGAACAGTCAGTGCTCTTAACTGCTGAGCCGCCATCTCTCCAGCACATATTACCCAGTCTTACAAGCTCAACAGTCATGACATTCCTATGATTCTCACCAATAACCTTTTCCCCAAGGAACAGGCTAGGGCACACCCAGATGAAATTCACCAAACTAGTCCTGCCTATGCAGTGGAGGCCAAGTGGTCTGACGGGACCCTGGATGGAACTACAATACCCCAGGGGATGGATATACTAGCTAGGGATCCATTTATAATTTGCCTCCTGACTGGTCTCTGTAAGGCTCCCATTAAAGCAGTAAATTATGAAAAAAGCCAAAGAGCTCGTCCAGAACAAACACAAAGACCCATCTCAGTTCCTAGACCGCCTTACAAACACCCTGTTACAATATGCCAGTCTGCATGCTGAGACCCCAGACAGAAAACAGCTCCTTATGCTGCCCTGCCCCCCCAGAGTTTCCCTGACATTAGAGCCAAACTTAAACACCCAGAGAGGGGACCCCTAACTCCACAGGCAGAAGTTTTAGCACTGGCTTTTTTTTTTGTTTGTTTGTTTGTTTGTTTGTTTTTTTGAGACAGGGTTTCTCTGTGTAGCCCTGGCTGTCCTGGAACTCACTCTGTAGACCAGGCTGGCCTCAAACCCAGAAATCCGCCTGCCTCTGCCTCCCAAGTGCTGGGATTAAAGGCATGTGCCACCACCGCCCAGCAACCTTCCCCTTCTCATTTCCCTATTGTTGGGGTAGAGGGACAACCTTACCAACCTCATCAAACCCCATCACTTACTTGAATCTTTTTGTTTGTTTTAGTTTGTTTGTTTGTTTCAAGACGGTTTCTCTGTGTAGCCCTGGCTGTCCTGGAACCCACTCTGTAGACCAGGCTGGCCTCAAACTCAGACATCCACCTTCCTCTGCCTCCCAAGTGCTGGGATTAAAGCTGTGTGCCACCACTTCCCAGCCACTTACTTGAATCTTTAGGGGTACCCCCCTTGACCACCCCTTCCTAGTGGTACCAACTCGTCCCATCCTCTTGCTTGGGAAGCATCTTCTAACCAAAGTGGGAGCCTCTATTTCCTCCGCTACCTCCATCCACTTGGCCCTAGTCTTGCCAGATGTTCCTCTCCTTCTTCTTCTTTGAATCGCTCGGTCTGACACACGTTTTTCCTTGCCAGCCTCCTGGGTCATCCCTGAGTATGGGACACTTAACACCCCTCAATAGCCAAACACCATCCCTGTCTTGTCATCCCTGCCTCAGCATTCAGCTACCAAACCCTCTCACCTCACCCAAGGAAGGAAGGAAGATGTCCACTGCCTGGTTATGGTGACTTGGAAAGTTTTGTCTGTTTTGTGACTACGGATGGATCTGTGTTTTACTGGTGTGTCTTTAAGTCTTGTGGCAGACGCAGGAGCCGAGACAGAAGTGGGTCAGGCTTAGTTGAATATACGAATGATAGCGGCTATCTGGCTGGTCTCCTTTGAGAACGTGAGCTTTCTGTGTTCTGTGTCGATTGGTATTGTTCTCTGCCATCACCACCCACCACCGCTGATGCCGCTCGCCGTGGCTGCTTTAATGGCCAGAGCTCAGGATTTAAAAAGTAAAAAACTTAAGTAAGTTCAGAGGGTCTAAGGAAAGGACTGAGGTTGTGAAAGCTGGTGTTCTAAGGTATTGTAAATGCAAGTTGTAAAGGTACAAGGCAGTAACGTAAGGCAATGAAAGAAACGTCCCAGGGTTCTTCCCACTCTGTTTTGAAGGTTCAGAGTTCTACCATTGATCAATGGGGTTCTGTGTAAGCCGGTAAAGCCCTGGCTGCTATTATCAGTCACAAGCTCAAGATTTTAAATATCCTCTTGCTGTCTTCTGAATATAGGCTTAAGGGTGCTTCTTGTCATGCTTAAGACATCTCTGTCCAGTCTAGATGTCCAGCTCTTTGGACAGTGGAAAAAATGCACATGATTTCAACCCAAAGCTTTCCCCGGGACTCAAAGGTGAGAAGCAGCCGAGAACCGAGCTGCAGACAGGATTTATATAGTGTTTCTTGGGGGCAGAGAGACAGAGCTTTCCAAGGTGGCTGGGATTGGAGGGATGGTGTGGCCTGTGAGCTGCGTTTTCTACAATGTGGATTTCAGGACCGACAACAGTAATGACGATACGTCTAAAACTTATCTCTTCTTGAGAATAAACACGTTTGTGTAAGCTTCAGGAAAGTGAGGGAGTCCTAGGATTTGAATTCACCTATCCCAGGTCAAACAGAAGCGAGGTAGGACAGTCTAAGTCCCGCCTGTTCCTGGGTGCATGATCTCTCTCTTCTTTGGCTCCTCCTCCCCCAGCTGCCAGGACACAATGGGCCTAATGTATGGTTTTCCTTTAAGTTCCTAAACTTGTACTAGTCTGGATCTGTTCCGACAGATTTTCCTCTCTGCTGGCAAACACCATCCAGGAATGAGCTGCTGCGAGCCCTGGGCTTGTTGAAAGCTGATTTGGACCAGTTCAGCCAATGTGACTGCTTCCTGTCTCTTCAGCGGGGTCAGTGAACCAGATGCGTCTGGCGAGTGCCCCATTGTCTGAATCCTCTTCCGGTCGGTCGGTCGGTCGGTCGTTTCACCCGTCCTGGACAATCCTGACATCCTAATCTCAGTAGGAAGAAATTACAGAAGCGAGCACCGCCGTCCTTCATCATCTACAAAAGGCTGGGGTGGTAAGTCAGAAGGAAACTAACTCCCTGGCATAGGGACAAAATGACTGCCTCTAGTTGCCTCCTAGTGACATACCTGGAAAGTCACCTGTTAAAATGAAATGGACCCCAAGCTATCAACAGAAACATTCAGCTGAAATAGTTCTACTGTATGATAGGGCCCTCAACCTGCTTTAACACAGGAAAAGGAAGTTAATTGTGTACGGAGGCTCCTGTCCTGTTGCATCTACTGGAAAGCGATCCGCAAGTCATTTGTTTTACTTCATATATCAGTGAGTGACATTTGTGTGTTTGGTGTATGTGTGTGTGTATGTGTGGGTACAGGTGCAATACTTCTCATGTGGATGTCTCAGGTTGACTTGAGAGAGTCCGTTCTCTCCTTCCACCGTGTGTGTTCCAGGGATTTATTTAACTTGGGTCATCATGTTTGATGGCAAGCCCCTTTAGCCACTGAGCCACCTCACTAGCCCCAAGTCATCTATTTAAAAAATAACTTGCCAGGCGTTGGTGGCGCACGCCTTTAATTCCAGCACTTGGGAGGCAGAGGCAGGAGGATTTCTGAGTTCGAGGCCAGCCTGGTCTACAGAGTGAGTTCCAGGACAGCCAGAGCTATACAGAGAAACCCTGTCTCGAAAAACATAAAAAACAAAACAACAACAACAAAAAATCTTCATCAGTTCTGATCTTTAAAATCTTCCTTTCATTCTCTCTCCTTCCTTTTAGTTTGAGACAGAGCTCATATGTCTTGAGGCAGCCTCAAACTGGTCATGTAGCTAAACTAAGGTGGGCCTTAAATTAGATATGTAGCTGAGGGTGGCTTAAACTGGTTGTGTAGCTAAGGCTGACCTCAAAATGCTGATTCTCAGCCAGGCAGTGGTGGCACATGCTTTTAATCCCAGCACTCTGGAGGCAGAGGCTGGCAGATCTCTGAGTTCAAGGCTAGCGTGGTCTACAGAGCAAGTTCCAGGACAGCCAGGGCTATACAGAGAAACCCTGCCTACAAAAAACAAAAACCAACCTGCTGACCGTCCTGCCTGCACCTCTCCAGTGCTGGGACCACACACTGATTCAAACCTGTTTTTTTCTTTTTCACAATTTAATACATCATCTTTGAATTGAGGAGACCTTTACTTCTCCTCATTAGTTCTGATCCAGTGCACGACACACACACACACTTGGCGGTCAGTTTTTACTTCTCTAGGATCTATTAAGCTCTGCCTCTTCTGCTAGGACCATGCCCCTGTAGCTATTTCTATATTCGTGTATCTATGTATTTATATATTTAAGTTGGCATACGGAAGTGCACAAGGACATCCAGATGACTTCTTTTGCGTTTCTGATCTCTTTTGAAGAAAGCTGAGATTCCCCACCGGTATCATCAGGGCAAATGTAGCTCAGTTGGGAGACTGCTTGGCCAGCATACATGAAGCTCCTGGGTTTGATTTTTGATCCTCAGCAAATTAACTGGGCAAGGTGGTGCACAGCTGTAATCACAGGATGTAGGAGGAAAAAAATAAAAACAAAAACAAAAACAAGCTGGGCAGTGGTGGTGCACGCCTTTAATCCCAGCACTTGGGAGGCAGAGGCAGGCGGATCTCTGAGTTCGAGGCCAGCCTGGTCTACAGAGTGAGTTCCAGGACAGCCAGGGCTACACAGAGAAACTCTGTCTCGAAAAACAAAAACAAAAACAAAAACCACAGGATGTAGGAGGTAGAGGAGAATCAGAAGTTAAAAGTTGTCTTTGGCTCCAAATTGAGTTGAAGGCCAGCCTGGGCTACATAAGCAAGCAAAGACACCATCAGTTGTGTAATGGCTTCCTCCAAATTGAAAGATTTCCTCGAAGAGGGAGGCGGAGGCTGGGGAAAGTCAGCGGGCAAACAGCCACGTGACTGTGTCTAGGAGCCAATCCTTGGGGCGTGGGGGTGGGGCTAAAAACAGCGCGCTACTGCTGGGAAGCCGGGTGGAAGAGATACTGACCAGTTGGGTTGCAGAGAGATTTCTCTGACCGGTGGAGCTTCGCCCCGCGAGTTGTGCAGAGAGCTCCAGGCTCTCCTGAGCTGCCACCCGTGTTGGCCGGGCTTTCTGTTTGATGCAGCTGCTCTTGAGTCACCCCTGGTCTTGTAAGTAATCTGTCACCCATACTCCTGTTACTGACCCCACCAAAAAACACATCGGCTCATCAAAATTGGACTTAGGTACAATCCTTACCTGTTTGTGCTGGGTTCCCTTCCTGGGGTAGGGACGTTTGTGTTTTTCTTCTCCCCGGAGAAATCAGTCTCACACAAACAGGCAGGCATACAGACAGGGATATGGACCGACGGATGGAAACCACTGGACGGAAGTGTACCGGCCTGGCTGCCCTGTTAATTTAATCAATATATCAGCTACCGTCACTCTTAAGAGCGGTCCAGGGGTCTGAGGTTGTGAATGAAACGTTCGGCTCAGCAATCACTTTAAAGAATAAATACGGCTTTTGAAAATATCTTATGGCTGGGGAAACACTGGTCATCAATCAATCTTGTTAATCTCTCTTGTTTTTTTAAAGCTGGGAACAGGCAAAGTCGCTCAGGTCGCTACAGTTTGAACGGTGGGCATGATTGATGTTAAACCTGTATTTTCTTGCTCAGAGCTGTGGACTTTAGGATCTTAATTGTTCATGGAGGGGAATAATATCCTTT
>NW_022196909.1:26913990-26917178 GCF_008632895.1 Mastomys coucha
CACAAGCAACCATTGTGCAGGCAACCCCTTTTCCATCTGTGGCTGGAATTCACATCTTGGTCTCCAAGGGAAACATTTTTACCAGTCCTGATTCTGAAAAACATCGGTGAAAACCTAACCTTTCTACCAGGCCTAATTGGTGCAACCTCACCATCCAAGGCTCATGGTCCATGGAGACAGGGGCGCAGTAAGGTTTTAAGAGCCAGAGGGCTGGGGTACCTGCTGGTAGATAGGGTCTTCGAGCCGCAACAGGGAAGACCTGCACCCATGAAATTTCAACAATGACAAGACTAGTGGACATGCCAACATAGGTGGAAATTTTACAAGTTCCACTCCTAGATGAAGAACTATAAGCGGAAGAGACTCCTAGCGTGGTGAACGTGGCTCTGGCAGGCCTTGCCCTCCCTTCTGCTTCCCTAAAAACCATTAGACCACATTCCTAAAGCTAGCCCCCAAGGTCTGTTCCCTTATTTGGCCACTTCCTCCTCCTGAGACTGTCTACTTACGTCTAATTATCAAAGTATTGAAGTCCAGCAATCAAAAGCCCCCTTTAGCTTACCTAGGAAACATGCCCAATTAAAATTAAACACCTTGCCTGGCGGTGGTGGTGCATGCCTTTAATCCCAGCACTTAGGAGGCAGAGGCAGGCGGATTTCTGAGTTTGAGGCCAGCCTTGTCTACAGAGTGAGTACCAGGACAGCCAGGGTTACACAGAGAATCCCTGCCTCAAAAAAACCAAAAAATTAAATTAAATTAAACACCTCATTGTAATACAGAGTTTCCCCGTGCATCTCTATACACCGCCATTTTCCTATGTGCCACATCTGTCTCTTCTCTATCCAGAGGCAGTCCTTTGTCTCCAGGGGACAAATATCTTCTCCCTCTCCCTTGTGCCCTCCCCTTTCTATCTCCGGTCTTTGTCTCTAATCCCTGCCCTCTGTCCCTCGGGGCAAATCAATCTTCTTTGTGCTGAGAACTTTTGTTGGGCATCCTGAGCCTATACTGTTTCTTAGACACACAAAGGCTGTTGAGAGAGAGAGAGAGAATCAGTTTTCTCCAGGGACAAAACCCCTAACAGGGTTATCCAAGCCCAAGTCATCAGGCCCTAAACACATGTACATAAGGGACACTACATGGACTCAATATGTTTGTGTGTGTGTGTGTGTGTGTGTGATGGTTTGTATATGTTTGGCCTACAGAGTGGCATTATTAGGTGTGGCCTTGTTGGAGTAGGTGGGCTACTAAGACCCTCATCCTAGCTGCCTGGAAGTCAGTCTTCCGCTAACAGCCTTCAGATGAAGATGTAGAACTCTCAGCTCCTCCTGCACCATGCCTGCCTGGATGCTGCCATGTTCCCGCCTTGATGATAAGGGACTGAACCTCTGAACCTGTACGCCAGCCCCAATTAAATGTTGTCCTTATAAAAGTTGCCTTGGTCATGGTGTCTGTTCACAGCAGGAAAACTCTAACTAATACCATGTATACATGTGTGTATATATGTATGTGTGTGTGTGTGTATGTATTTATGTTTATGTATGTGTGTATATACATATAAAACAATAATTACAGAAGAGGACATGAATTTGAGAGTTGGGGAAGGAAGAGGGAGGATTCAGATGATGTCAATACAGTATGCATCCATGAAGTTCTCAAAGAATTAAATTATAATACCTAAGTATTGGCAGCCGGAGAACCTGCTCAGTGGTTAGAGGCACTTGTTGCTCTCGCAGAGGACTGAGTAGGGGGTCGCCACCATTTGTAACTCTAGTTCTAGGAGCTCCAGCGCTCTCTTCTGGTCTCCAAGGGCGCTGCATGCATGCGCAGCACAGACACACACAAAACACATAAATAAACCTTAAAAGAACCCGAACCCATAAGTATGTATGAAGATGCCAGATGGAAACCCCCTTTTCTTTCTATGGTAATTTAAGAATAAAAAGAAAATCTGAGAGCAGGGTGTTTAGCATTAGTAAGTGTACAGATGCACATATATAAATGCATATTATGCATATTTATGCTCGAATGTGTCAATATTTAAAGTGTGTGTTACATGTGTGCAGCTACAGTGTGCACAACTGAGACAGCATTAGGCTTGGAGTCAAGGCTGGTCCGGAGTCTACCAGATAGTTAGCATTTCAGCGATGAGCTGTGTTGTGAAGCAAAGTGAAATATTCCAGGTCTTTTAGACAAACACACCATCAGTCCCGATTATGCAAAGTTGTGCTTAGGAAGAACCAGGCACATGGTATCATGAAGTTTAATGGAAACAGACATAGGGCTCGTGGGGCGTGCCAGCTGATAGCTTGCTCTGCTCTGGGACGCTGTCTCAGTGATCACCCTGCTACCTCTAGCCAGGGCTTGTGATGGCAAGTGGCAGCAAGCATTCCGAGGATTGGACTTAGCATCTGTCTCTCCAGATCCGTGCGGCATGACACCACTCACACACAGAATCGCCTTTTCCAGTTCGGGCTGATTCCTAAGAATGGGGGCATTGATTTTTCTCCAAATCTACAAACGCTGAATGCCGTGGTAAAAATATAATTTATTTATACAAATGGTGTGTTTATACAAAGGCCATCTGTCAGTTGACTCTCTGATCTACAACAAATCTGTTTGTTCCCCCCAGAAGAAATAACATGCCTGTTGAAAAGGATTTACAACCGACAGGCTGCCTGACGCACAGGATTGCTGTAATAGTAACTATTGATGAGCTGTTTACTTATGCTGTAGCGCTAGAATGGGGACTATTACTTCTAAAGTATGGAAATTAATTTTTCATCACGAAGCCAGGAAATGGAGCCCAGTTGCCTCTGTTGAGATTACTGCAAGGGAATCGTGTTTCCTCCCGGAAAGAAAATCTGCTCAATGAACAGTGTTTATTAAGCTAAGGCCACACATCATGGCTCACTGCCTGACCGTAGCAGGGAAAGGGCTGCCAGGTTGAGCTTAGGCCCTTAGTTATTTCCTGGAGACAAGATGGCATTATTTAGATTTTATTGTTATTATTTTTGTTACATGTGCGTGCACATACTGCAACATGTATGTGGGGGTCATCGCTGATGCCTTCATTGGAAACTGAATTTTCTTTTCCTTTCCCTTCCCATCCCCTCCCCCTTCCTCCCTCTCCTCCCCTCCCCACCCATCCCCTCCTGTCTTCTGTATTCTTTCCCGTTTTTTTTTTGTTTGTT
>NW_022196909.1:26917223-26923523 GCF_008632895.1 Mastomys coucha
TTTTTTTTAGACAGGTTTCTCTGAGCAGCTCTGGCTGTCTTGAAACTCACTCTGTAGACCAGGCTGCCCTTAAACTCGGATATACACCTGCCTCTGCCTCCCAAGTGCTGGGATTAAAGGCATGCATCACTACTGCCTGGCAGAAACTAAATTTTCTATTAAAATGAAAGAGAAGGGCATGGGGGTGTTTTACTGAGGGCCCTAGATAGGGAGCCCATGACAGACCAATGTAGCCAGAGGACCCCCGGAGTCCAAGTTAGTGAACCAATGAGTTTTGTTTTTTAAGATGTATTTATTTATTTTATTTATGAGTATACTGTAGCTATCTTCAGACACACCAGAAGAGGGCACTGGATCCCATTACAGATGGTCGTGAGCCACCATGTGGGATTTGAACTCAGGGCCTCTGGAAGAGCAGTCAGTGCTCTTAACCACTGAGCCATCTCTCCAGTCCTGAACCAATGAGTTTCATTGAGGTTTCTTACAGGAACGTGGGTGAGGGGTTACTTTCAGGAGCAGATATGACTCAAAGACAGCTGTATCATGAATATCCCCACCCCCTCACCAATGATACCAACTCCAAAAATCTGGGAAGCTGGGGTACACTCCACAGTCCGCAGTCAGCACAATGGGTTCGAGCATATCGCTTCTAAGTGACACAATTGATCCAAACCTCTTTCACGTAGCTCTGTTAATTCCTGCTTGATCCAGGCAGCTGATCTGGTCTTGGAACCTCTCCAGCCTGATGTGTCAGAGAATGGATCTTGGAAGTCTTTATTGTTAACTCTGGGGAGGGAGGGACCTAATGAATCAGGTTAGTTTCAGGGACTTCCTGAAGCTATTCGAGTTGCTTACCTTCTGTCTTAAGGAGCTTCTCTGCAGGATGGAGTGAATGGTGTGTGTATGCGGCAGGTCCTTGCCCTTGTCAGATTTCAAGTACACAAGCCAGTGGTGTCAACTAGAAGCACCACACTGGACATTAGCACAATATTGAGTATTGTGCACAAAAGTGTATTCAATCCCGGCACCACTGTATGAGAACTTCTCAGAGTTCACCTTTTGTTCTAGTTTCCTTTTTATTGTTGTGCCAAAACACTGCCGGGAAACAAAATAGGGGAAGAAGGGCTTGATAGGTTTCTTCACGGATGAAAAGAACCCATTGAAGCCTATTCAGAAGTAAAAACATAGGTTTATTGAGAGGCGGCTCTCTGATGAGTCCATTAACCCTATGATCTCATAGGTGGAGGTCAGGGATGTCATATGCCAGGGTTAAAGCAGGAGGGATTTATGGGTTTTGGGTGATGACATATGAGCTAGGGGCTGGGTTTATGCCCATATAAGGTAAAGAAACGGAGCCCCTGGGTGGACACTTGTGCTTGGGTAGGTAGCTGGAAACATGGAGGTGGGGAGAGATGACATCAGCCTGGAGGGCGGGGCTATGGGGAAGAAGAGTAAATGAGGTTTCTTAGCTTGTGCAAGAGATGAACAGGGGTTCTAACCAAGCAAGAGTCTGTTTGGCTTATACTTCCAGGTCATAGTCTATTCTGGAAGGAACTCAGGGCAGGAATTGAATAAGGCCGGACTTCGGAGCAGAACCACGGAGGCATGCTGCTTGCCGGCTCACACTTAGACACACGCTTACTTAGTTCTCTTTTCCGTTCACCCCTACCTAGAGATGGTGTCAATGAACAGTTACAACCTGGCCCACACATGCCCACAGGTAGGAAAATCCTCAGGGAAGCTTTCCCCTCAGATGACTCCTGTATGTGTCGAGTTGACCATCAGCGCTAACTAGAGCATCCCATCCATCCCCTCGGCAGTTTCCTGTCCGCTCTCTCATTTTGGACCTTTCATCTTTTTTCTTGATGTACTTCCTTGACTAGGTGGTGTATTGGTGGTAGTTCTTGGAAGCTCCTAAAATGTTCATTTGTTGTCAAGGTTTAGTTCCAAACTTGGAGTTTTTAGGAAATGATAGAAATTCCCTCTAGAGAGGGAATGACAGACACAAGTAATAATACCATTGATGTCCAACATCCTGAGCCAATGAGTTTAGTGGGGTTTCCCTTTTTTTTTTTTTTTTTTTTTTGGTTTTTCGAGACAGGGTTTCTCTGTGTAGCTCTGGCTGTCCTGGAACTCACTCTGTAGACCAGGCTGGCCTCGAACTCAGAAATCCATCTGCCTCTGCCTCCCAAGTGCTGGGATTAAAGGCGTGTGCCACCACCACCCGACCTTTAGTGGGGTTTCTTACAGACACATGGGTGAGTGGTTACTTAAAGGCACATGGATGTTCCAAGACAGCTACATCACCAAAAACCTACCCTAGCCAGTGTGATGACTCAGGAAAGCTGGAACCCTGGAGCTCTCTGGAGGACTTGCAGACAGCTGGACAAGTCAGAAAGCCTCTCTCTTCAGCACTCCTTATTGCTTTTGTTATCTTGTTAATCTGATAAATTTCAGGGATTTTCCTGAGACTTATGAGTTGTCTACTTCAGTGGCTCTTTTTTTTTTTTTTTGACAAAGGCTCACTATAAAGCCCCAACTGTCCTGGAATTCACTAGGTAGACCAGACTGGCCTCACACATTTCCATCTGTCTCTGTCTCTAGTCCTGGATGAAAGGTGTGCACCACCAGGAGCAGGCCGTTTGCTGCGTCTAAATGAACCTTCCTTTAGAACTTTCTGAGTCTTAAGGCACTTCCTTCCTTTCAGGATGGAATGTTTCAATTTAAAGGAAATTGTTATATAACATACGCCATTAGGTCACTGAGGGGTGTGGCATCAATGGGAATTGTGGGACCTTGGCCTCTCTTGCTTCTGGACCATGATATGAATTGTTTTGTTTCACCGGCTCCTTGCCAGACTGTGCTGTGCCACCACATGCCTGGAAGCGGTGGTCAACCAATCACGGACTGGAGCCTCTAAAACTGTCAACCAGTTCTGTTCAGGCTCTGTTCCCTGTCCATGACTGGCTTGGGATCACACTGGTGTATCCTGAGAGGGGAAGCGAGGAAGCGAGCCGAGGCTGGAGAGCTTTGAGTGTGAGGAGAACAGACTTTCAGGAGGCAGCTTAATTGAGACAGCTTGTCTCGATGGTAGGATACTGGGAATACCTCATCTGCATAAGGAGGAATTCCAGGTGCTGGCGGACATGACCTTATAAGGAGAGACCCCCTCTGATGGGCAAAGGTGGGGGAACAGGATTATGTGCACTGGGACACGCAAGCCCGGGCCAGGAGGCAGCGATCCTCCTTCTGCAGATCTTAGAAGGTTTTCGTGTTTGGTTCCACCCAGACCCTACTCGTGGCTCCAGGCCTGCTCCCCATGGCTCTGTGGCTCTACTAACCTGAACCTTTTTTTTTCTTTTTTTTTTTTGAGAGTTAAAGACAGATCTTTATTTCAAACTCTGATCTACAAATTAGCGTTTCCCACCAACTCTGGGAGCAGAGACCTTCACAGCCTTCACAATCTTTTGTTTAGGTGCTGCCTTTGTGGGGGCGTTGGCAGCAGCCATGGCTGTCTTCTTTGATGCCTGCTTAGCCTTTCCTTGGCAGCCCTTATAGCCTGTTCTCGCTGAGCTTTCCTGACTTCTGGTTTCTGATTCCTCTTGGCCATTATATCAGCAAGAGATGCACCAGTGACGGCTCGCTGGAATTTGACTGCACGCGGGTTCTTTTCTTTTGAATTTCTTCCGACTGTCCTTTCTTGTGTTTTCTTCTGTAGAGGATGGTCCAGTTCATCTGCCGAGGATTCCATTTGGAAAGGAATACGGACTCACATTTTGCATTAAGAAACTGGAAAACCTTCCCATCAGTCCTGGCGTAGTGCTGCTCGTGTCCCGGGTAGATCTTGTACCCGCTGAAACTGCACAGCTCGACCTTCATGGTGATAGATGTCGGCCTGCTGGGGGGGAGGGGTTGGGGAGGGGAAAGCGAAGAGAAAGAAAGAATCATGGGAAAGCACACCTTCTAACCCGAACCTTTTTATCTGTATAATTTATCCCGTGTATTTTATTATAGTAATAGAATCTGACTCATCTGTAGGGCACACTTTCCAGGAACTACCTGGGAAAGGGTGCCAGCCTGAAAATATGGTTTGCTTGTGTATCTTCCATCGGTAGCCAATTTTCCCACTTCTCTTGAGGATTTATGACTTGATGCACTTTTACTGTTGTTTTAGTGGAGTCGTGGAAATAAGCTCGGAGTGCAGTTGGTTGGTGTTTACTCACTTTTCAATTTTTTTTCCTTTTCTTTCTTTTTTCTCTTCTTTCTTCCTTTTTTTTTTTTTGTGACAGGGTCTCATGTGCCCCAGGCTATCCTGGCTCAGGTAGCCTAGCAATGATGAGCTTGAACTTCTGATCTTCCTACTTCTATCTGCCTGTCAGGTTCTGGGAGTACAGAGAGAGGCACCGTCATGCACAGTTTATGTAATGCTGGGAATCAAACCCAGGGCTGTTGGGCATGCTAGGTGAGCACTGCCAACTGACTCATACCTCCGGCCCTTGTCTTTTTCCGTTAGTAGTAGAATTCTCCAAATTAAGCCCAGACAGCCGGACTACATTTCCCAGGTTCCCTTGCAGCTGTATATGCTTGTGCCACGGCGCTCTAGCTTGTTCTGCACGTATTGCAGGTATAACTTTTAGATCAGGCTCTGAAAGGCGAGCAGCACATCTGTTTGCTCCCGATCATCTGGCCATGGGTGAGCTGGGTAAGATATGGTGTAGCCTAGGGAGGCTGAGCAATAGGGGAGAAAGAACACGAGTCCCCAGTGTTGTAGGGACCTTGGTCTTTTAATAACCTTTTATTACTCGGAAAGGATGATACGCCAGGCTTATTTAAGGGTCTCTTAACACCACCTGCATTCAGCTTGCCCTGCGGCTTATAGTTTGTATGCCTCGTTTTCTTTAGAATGGTTTGTATTCATTTTTTTGCATATATGTATACAATGCACCTTGATCATACCTTCCAACTTCCCCTCCCACACTCTGACTCCTCAAATGTCTTCTTTCCATTCTCAAGCTTTTCCTCTAATGTGCCCCTGCATCCTGCCACCTGCCCAGGCCCTGGTTATGTTCCCTGAGCCTTGGCAGTAAGGGTTGATTATAAATGTCCGTTTGGGGCTGAGCATTCAATTGACCATAATTCCTTCTCTGTGCTTTGAACAGTTATGGAGTCTCCTTCTGCATCAACTGTTGCCCACTGCAGAAAGAGGCTTCAACGGGCAAGAGCGGCACCAACCTATGCGTTTAAATGTAAATATTTATCAACAGTTTAACTGCATGTTTACTTAGCAAGACCACAGTAGCACGTTCCCCCCAGGGCCTCTGCTGGTCTTCCACAGCACTCACTGATGATAAACAATAGAGAGAAAACACGTCTCCCAGTTGGTTGGATGGATGAAGCGTGGACAGTCCTTCAATTTATTCACTCTTATCTGTTTCATTCAAAGGAAGAGGCGGCGTTTGGCGAGTACAAACTCGGTTTTAGTCCTGACGTGTGCACACACACGGGGCCTTGGACAAGCAACAGAACATTCGAGGCTGTTTCCTCATCTCAGAGTGATAACGGGTGGGGGGGTGGGGGTGGGGGGTGGGGAGGTCAAGGCCGAGGCAGGCCACCAGGTTCTGCTTTTGTGACGCGTCTTTAAATATTTGCCTTTTGAATCGGAAATGAATCTCTGTTCTGAATGTTACTTAATAGGAACACGTACAGTGTTGTAGTAATATAAATAGCTGTTGTTTATTAGGCATTTCCCACAGGTCAGCAGCTGCAGAGTACTTTAATAATGGTGCTGATGTTGATAATGAACGCTTTCGGCATCTGTGCCGTAAGCGCCACTGTGAGTATTTGCTCCTGCCCTGTACACGGCTTGCTCGCTCCTCCTTCTCTCCCCCCTCTCCTTCTTTACATGGCATCACTATGTTAGATGCAGATAGGGAATCATTCTACATAAGGGACCTAAGCATCTTCCTTTTTGATATCTTCTAGGGGTCCTGGATACCCCCCAGATAGTGATAAACGTAAGATATATGTATGTATACAGACAGATAACAGTGTGTGCCTCATGTGGCAGCACAGCACAAAACAGGTGTCAAAATGGCTGGACTCAACTGTGCAGTTGTATTTTCCATGGGGACTCTGTGTCCCACGGTTGTGGAGACTGTAACCGGATCTCTCTGTTGTTTGTACTTATGTTCATAGAGAGATACTTGCTATGGGCACAGCATGTGATGCTGAGCCCCTGTCTTAGTCAGGGTTTCTATTCCTGCACAAACATCATGACCAAGAAGCAAGTTGGGGAGGAAA
>NW_022196909.1:26923820-26927290 GCF_008632895.1 Mastomys coucha
AACTGAAGCTCCCTTCTCTGTGATAACGCCAGCCTGTGTCAAGTTGACACACAAAACCAGCCAGTACAGCCCCTAACATGACAGTTTTAAGAGGTGAGTACTGACCTTGTAAAAGAGGCTGGGTGTCTTTTCTTCCAGCACTTAGGGCACACCAGGCAATTCAACCCACTGGCATCTCCATATGAGACACCCCAGTCTCGGAGACTGCACGCAGTACATTTCCTGTTTATGTGTTGCCTAGTCTCAGGTACTTTGTCCTACCAGCCTGCAAAAGTCTAAGATAATGCTCTTTCAAGAGGGTGTTAAGTATCATACATCTGCCCAGATCTCTTATGATGTATTTATAATTCCCCCCTGCCTCCTCCTACATAGACTTAGTTGACTTGGTATTTACTGTGTAGCACAGACTGGCTTCAAACTCACAGCAATCCTCCTGCCTTAAGCCTTCTGAGTCTGCCCCTTCCCTCCCCCCCCACATCCCCCTGTGAAGTTGGGTTAATTCTCTCTTTTATTTCTACACAAATCTATCAATCCTAATCTAACAGTTGTTGCAGGGAGGAGCTATGTATGGGTTTGCGGGGGTGGAGGAGGGGGGTGCCGCCTGTTCACATCCCGGTGGATTAGAAATCGGAGGAAGGGGAAAGCTGGCGGTTCATTTCAACCTGAAACACACTGCAGTCCCGTTGCCCATCTTTGCAGAGTGCGAGGTGCGTTCTTGGAAGCTGCAAGAGTGCTTGATGCTGAGTGCAGCTGATCTCATGTGGCCAGCCTTCGCCATCCCTAAACGCCAGATGTTCGAAGGGATGTTTCTCACTTTCCTGCTGGCTTTGTGGGCAGTTCATTTTACAGCAGGCTGTGCCTTTGTCAGACTCTCGGATTCCTGGTCCTGTGTTTGGAATGAGCTGGTTTCCCCGTGCTGTGGGATGTGGTCTTTTGGTGAAGTTAAAGGTTTGTGGCCCATCCATCGTTTGCCCTCAACGAGGCTGGTTCGTGTTTGGGGATGTGGCAAAGGCGGGCTTTTGACAGACGACTCTGAGAAGCACGCTACGGTTCTATTTGGAGTATTAGCAACGCGAGGATCTTTCAGCAGCATTTATAACCGTAGCCCCTCAGCCTCCCTGGTTACAAAGCAACCGTAAAATCCTCTGAAGTGCATCAGAATCCCCAAGTGACATCCCAAGGGGTGGAGGATTGCCAGATCTGACTTCAGGTTTATTGTCACTCACCTCCCAGCTCCCTGCCAAACAGTGTCATTAACCAGAACAGGATGTTCCACATTGAAAACATAGTGTTATCTGTCTTTAATTTGACATATGCGTATACAAACACACACACACACACACACACACACACCTTTTAGAATGCTTACTAATTTTGTTAAGAGTCTGGTTGTCAGACTCCGTACTTATCACAAAGTGATGCTGACAAGAACAGCCAGCCCCAATGTCATCAAAGAAACTAAGATGCTGAATTGAATCCAAAAGTACAAACTTTGTTCCTTACGGATACATGACTTATGAATGGCGTATTTTCACTCAAAGTATGTGTTTACATAGGCTACAGTAGTGGATGAAATAAAAAAAAAAGTTCTCAACACACACAAAGTGGTCTTTATTTCACGCCCTTCCTGTCTCTTCACAAAATAAAACCTGATGGTTCGTACTGGTTTTCAACTTGACTGGAAATTTAGATTTGACCCAGGAAATGCACCTTTTAGGGAGATTCTAGATTGGCTTAAATGGCGTGAGAAGACCCTGTCTAAATGTGAGCAGCTCCATTCTGTATGTTGGGGTTCCAGGCGGAATAGAAACATCACACAGCTTAGAGAAAGGAAACATGGAACTGCTTAGCTCTCATAGCTCTCTGCTTCCTGACCACAGATGCAAGGTGACAGACCAGCCATCTCACTCTCCTAAACTCCATCATTTACAGTGAAGCCCTGTGGTGAGGTTGAGACATTTTAGGTCTGTGTTTAACTGCAATGAACAGTTAATTATCTTTTTTTGGCTTAAAAAAAAAAATCTGCCAGGCAGTGGTGGGGCATGCCTTTAATCTCAGCACTTGGGAGGCAGAGGCAGGTGGATTTCTGAGTCCGAGGCCAGCCTGGTCTACAGAGTGAGTTCCAGGACAGCCAGGGCTATACAGAGAAACTCTGTCTCGAAAAACAAAAACAAAACAAACAAATTCACCCCCTTGTGTTTACGGATGTGTTTGCCATATCTGGTCATCTTTGTTTGGATCCAAAATTAAGTAACAATGTAACAGGAGCTTTTGTGATGGCAGTAGTTACTTTAACAGCGCTCCTGGGCTGCAGAGCAGCTCAGGGGCTGTGTGCACTTGCTACGTTTGCAGAGGGTCCCTGTTTGGGCTGCCAGCACCCACCTTGTGGCTTACAACCATTCTTGACTCTAGGTCCAGGGGATCTGATGGCCTCTTCTGACCCCTGCAGGCACCACAAATGAACATGGTACACATACATACATGCAAGCAAAACACTCATACAATAGAATAAGATAATTTTTGTTAAGGTGACCCCATTGTCTTCTGGCTTCCTCCTGCAGCGGATTGGGAATAAATACAGAGACCCACAGCCAGTGTGCAGAGAGTGAGAGACCTTGGATCACTCAGCTTTAAAAGGGTTGCCTCCATCAAAGCCCTCCCCACAGGGCTCAGGGAGTTTTACAGAGGAGGAGGACGTGTAAGAGCCAGAGGGGATGGAGGGCACCAAGGAATCAGACCCTCAACACACAATGTATGAACTTACAGAGACTGAGGCAGCACGCACAGGTCCTGCAACCATCTGTACCTGACGGGGGTCCTAGAGCTGAATGGAGGAGTGGACCCCTCCCCGTCTCGCAGTCGCTAACCTTGAAGCTATCTCCAATTGATTGCCGCTTGCAAATGACAAATTCGCTTTTTCCAAAGGAGTCTGTCTCACTTGGGGAACAAGTGACTCTTCAAGACAGGGCCTGGAGCTGGAGAGATGGCTCAGCGGTTAAGAGCACAGACTGCTCTTCCAGAGGTCTTGAGTTCAATTCCCAGCAACTGCATGGTGGCCCACAATCTTCTGTAATGGGATCTGATGCCCTCTTCTGGGGTGTGTGAAGACAGTGACAGTATACTTAGATATAATAAATAAATAGGGGCTGGCGAGATGGCTCAGCAGGTAAGAGCACTGACTGCTCTTCCGAAGGTCCTGAGATCGGATCCCAGCAACCACATGGTGGCTCACAACCACCCGTAATGAGATCTGACGCCCTCTTCTGGTGCGTCTGAAGACAGCTACACTGAATTGCGAGCAAGCAGGCCAGAGCGAGTGGGGCCGGCAGAGGTCCTGAGTTCAATTCCCAGCAGCCACACACATGATAGCTCATGGCCATCTGTACAGCTACAGCGTACTCATACACATAAAATAAATAGAATAAATCTTAAAATAAAAATAAATAAATAAATCTTTAAAAAAAAAAAAA
>NW_022196909.1:26927324-26927631 GCF_008632895.1 Mastomys coucha
CGAACTCAGAAATTCACCTGCCTCTGCCTCCCAAGTGCTGGGATTAAAGGCGTGTGCCACCACCACCCCCAATTTGTTTCTTTTTCTGTTTATCTTATTACTCTTTCTTAGATGGCTGGCTGTTTTCTAACCAGACCGAAAGGGTATGGATCTGGATGGGAGGGGAGGCTGGGAGGTGGGAGGAACAGGGGGCAGGCAACCATAACCAGAATATATTTTATATAAAAAAAAAATATGGAGCTGGAGAGATGGCTCAGTGGTTAAGAGCACCAACTGCTCTTCCAGAGGTCCTGAGTTCAAATCCCAG
>NW_022196909.1:26928079-26930902 GCF_008632895.1 Mastomys coucha
TATCTCCGACTGCATAATAAGTTCCCTAAACAAAGTCAGTTGTATTTTGCCTTCTGATTATTTATGAAGCTTATTTTTATTATTGATTGTAGGAAATTTAATTTTAGTTGTTCCTTATGGTTTGGGTTCATTGGACTTCCTGAATCTGGGGTCTAATAATTTTGATTAGATGTGGAAGAATTCCTTCCTCCCTCCCTCCTTCCCTTCCTTCCTTCCTTCTTTTTTTGGGGGGGTGGGTGGGTTTCAAGACAGGGTTTCTCTGTGTTGCCTTGGCTGTCCTGGAACTCACTCTGTAGACCAGACTGGCCTCAAACTCAGAAATCTGCCTGCCTCTGCCTCCCAAGTGCTGGGATTAAAGACGTGTGCCACCACCGCCCGGCTTCCTTCCTTCTTTTTATCCATCCATCCTTCCATCCATCCATCCTTCCATCCATCCATCCTTCCTTCCATCCATCCTTCCATCCATCCATCCTTCCATCCATCCATCCATCCATCCATCCATCCTTCCTTCCATCCATCCTTCCATCCATCCATCCTTCCATCCATCCTTCCATCCATCCATCCATCCTTCCATCCATCCATCCATCCACCCTTCCTTCCATCCATCCATCCATCCTTCCATCCATCCTTCCATCCATCCATCCATCCATCCATCCTTCCATCCATCCATCCATCCTTCCTTCCTTCCATCCATCCATCCATCCATCCATCCATCCATCCTTCCTTCCATCCATCCATCCTTCCATCCATCCATCCTTCCATCCTGTTGTGGATTGCCTTGGTGCTGTTTTTCTTTTGATGTTAATCACATGGTATCACGAACTCAGGTGATTCCATGTGAACCTTGCTCCCCAATTTAACTGAAAATAAAGACCAGAGCCTGTGGTTGGGCGGTAGAGGGGAAAGGCGTGGCTTGAAGTTTTAGAGAAGGAGAGAGAGGAAGGAAAGAAAAGACAAGACAGAGGAGAAGGAGGACAGAGGGAGGAGGAAACGGAAGAAGAAGAGGTGGAAGGTGGAGCAGACCCACGTGGCCTGGAGGAGCCCCAAGTAGCAAGGGACTTCATGGCTGGGCAATAACAGTAGCGTAGTGGTAAATCTGTCCAATCTAGGCATGCAGCTTATAAATATATTAACTGAGCTGTGTGTTCTTTGCACGGGCACATTGGGGTTGGAGATTTACCGATGTAAATCTGGCTGATAATATAAGTCTCTAGCGTTTTCCTTTCGTGGGAGGAGAGGGACCGGAGTGGTTGTTGGCGTTCTGTAGACCAGCCACACGAACCAGGGGCCAGACGGCTGCTTGGAGCAAGCTGTGGGGGATGGGCAAGACAGTCGATGCTGGCAGCTAGCTGGAATGAGCATGGGATTTATTTAAAATGACATGCTATACCATCCTTCCTTCTTTCTATCCTTTTATCCTTCCTTTTCTTCCTTGAATCCGTCCATCCTTCTTCCTTCCTTCATTTTATCCTTCCTCTCCCTTCCTTCCTTCTTTCCTTCCTTCCTTCCTTCTCTTCTTCTGTTGATCCTTTCCTTCTGTTTTTTGTTTGCTTATTTTGACCCTGTAGCCCAGGCTGACTTCAAACTCAAGATTCTCCTACCTCATTCTCACAAATGCCGGGATTATTGGCATATGCCACAAATTGTCTGGCTTTAGCCGCTGTTTCTATAAAAGCTACCTTATTATGTCTACTTTTGGTTGTCAACTTGGTAAGAGGGAACCTCGGCTGAGGAATTGCCTCCATCAGATTGGCCTGTGGGCCCACCTTTGGGCCCTTTCTTGATCGATGATTGATGTAGGAGAGCCATCCACTGTGGGTGGTGCCATTCCCTAGGCAGGTGGGCCTGGGCTGTGTAGGAGAGGTAGCTGAGCAAGCCAGGGAGAGAAAGCCAGTCAGCAGAGTCTCTTCTCCTCTTCTTTCTTTTTGCCTTTATGTTTGTTTGTTTGTTTTTCTGAGACAGAGTTTTTTTTCTACGTAGCCCCGTCTGTCCTGGAACTCACTCACTGTGGCTTGCCTCTAACTCCTGGAGGTCCTCCTGCCTCTACTTTCTGAGAGCTGCACCCCCAAGCCAGACACTCTGCTGATTCTGCTTCAAGTTCCTGCCTTGAGACCCTGCCTTGAGTCCCTCAGTGATGGGCTGTGGCATGAAATACACCCTTTCCTCTCCAGCTGCTTTTGATCATTGTGTTTATCACAGCAGCAGGGAAACAGGCTAGGGCCTCGTCTCCTTCTTTTGGGGTATGCAGGTACCTTTGCTAGAAGGCTGGAACTTCCTTCCTCCATCACGGAGACTGTCCTCCTGATTCTTGTCTCTGTGTTTCCTCTTGTGTAATTCCCAGTTCTCTATTTTCAAGTTGATGAACCTTTCCTTTTGCCATGAGTAGTATACTCTGTCCTTACCTATGTGTGTGTGTGTGTGTGTGTGAGAGAGTATAAGTGAGTGTATATGTGTGTGTATGAGTGTATGTGTATGTGTGTGTTTATGTGTGTGTATGCATGTGTATATACGGTTGTGTATATGTGTGAGTGTGTGTGTGTTTATGTGTGTATATGTGTGTCTGAGTGTGTGTTTATGTGTGTGTGTGTTAAATTTTCAATTGTCTTTAGTTTTAATCTCTCAAAAATGTTGAGCCTTTCTCACTAGTTCAGTCCTTCCCCTCAGTTGTCTGGACTCCAGTTGTAGCCGTGACGTGGCACCCTCACACCGTCTAGTGACAGTTCCACCTCCTGTGTTGTATCTTTACTCATTATCCATTATAGTTGCTGTCATTTGCATACTGAGCCATGATTGCCCCCATCTTGCCCCCCCTGCTACCCCCTC
>NW_022196909.1:26930912-26934506 GCF_008632895.1 Mastomys coucha
ACTGCTGGGGCATTTTAAGGCCTGTGGTTTAAGCATTGCTGGGTAGGGCCTGAGCAGCTTTGATTCTAGAGCCAATTTGGCCTCATAACTTGAATCCTAGAATCCTCCTCCCTCAGTAGCTTTCTTCCTATGGTGCCTGAGGCCACAGGCTTTCCTGGTTCTGTGTAGTCTCCTGGAAATGTTCACCTCGCCCTCTGAGGATGGTTCATTCCCGGCTTCCTGGCAGTTTCTGTTCATACCTGCGCTGATAAGTGAGTGCCTCAGAGGCGCCTTCTCTGTGCACCCATCAGTCACTCCCTGGTACAAGCCACCAGACCCTGAACTCTCAGCTTTGTCTCCTTTACCATCAGGGGCCCCCTTCTTTGGCCAGCCTCTCAGTCTGGTTGGGAAATTCTCTACAGGCTAAGCTAGGTTCATTCCAGAGCTCATCTCATGGGTTACCTCTCTCAGTGGTCACTGCTCTTTGAAGCTGGATGTCCAGAGTCTAGAGACAAGTGTTCTCCGCCCCCTGCTTTACATAATGGCCTAGTGTCTTACTGACTTCGGACTGAGGAATAAATAAATCTCATTGCTCTTGTTCCGTTTTTTTTTTTTAAAGAATTTTTTTAAAAGATTTATTTACTTATTATATGTAAGTACACTGTAATTGTCTTCAGACACTCCAGAAGAGGGCATCAGATCTTGTTATGAGATGGTTGTGAGCCACTATGTGGTTGCTGGGATTTGAACTCAGGACCTTTGAAAGAGCAGCCGGTGCTCTTAAGCTGAGCCATCTCACCAGCCCACTTGTCCCGTTTTTATTAGAGCAGAATTCCTCCCAAACGTATTACTTCTCGTTCACTCCCTCATGGCGTTCAGCAATTTTATCCCACAAATGTCTATTTCCAGACACTATGGCTCGCTTAACCATCCCCATTGCAGAGTAGAGAATGGTGCTCAGCCTTTTGACTCAGACCAAGTCTGAAAACCACTACACACTGCCAACATCTGCCGACATCTCCTTTTATCTGCAGACTCCTTCATCCCTCTCTTCCCATTTTATCTAAAAAAGACTCGCCTTTCAGCGATTGTTCCTGCAGTTTGATGTCTACTGAAGAAGCAGGACCCCCACCCCCACCGTCGGGGGATTTGCTGATGCCTATGTGCACTTCACACACGGCTCCGGCTTTAGTTCAGGTCCTGAAAAGCCAGACTCAGGCATCTGTCTGATTAGCTGGGCTCCGTACAGCCAGAAACACTGCAACGCTCTGCTCTTCCTTATGATAGCTGATTTCTCTCTCTCTCTCTCTCTCTCTCTCTCTCTCTCTCTCTCTCTCTGCCTCCTGTGACACTGTCAGCCATTAGTGCTAAATGCCTAAATGTATTAATTCATTGGGGATGCAAAATGGTTATAGTCTAATTCTTTAATTTCTTTTTCATTTATTAGACAGAGAACCTTTATAAAGAGACATGTGTGCGCATTACTATTTGATTACCGTGGTGGGGTTGATATGGGAAGGCAGAATAAATGCTTCATTTGAGATAATGAATTGGTTTGCTGTCATTCTGTCAAAAGTTACGGATTAATTTCGTTAAAATAAATTTTAATATAACAATGACCTCGTTGATTGATGGGCTTTAATAAATTGCAATTGTGCCATCCCTGGTTGGTATGTGTGAGTGTGTGTGTGTGTGTGTGTGTGTGTATCTTCAGATTAGCTTCGAGCCCTTTTTCCCTCTTTGCATTTTCTCTTTAGATTTATTTATTGTTTGGGGGAGATTTGTGTGAATGTGTGTGCCACAGACTGTGTGAGGTCTGAGGGAAGCTTCTAGGGTCATCTCTCTTCCTTGCTTCCACCCTGTGGGATCTAGGGATTGAACTCAGGTCATCAGGCTTGGCGGCAAGCATCTTTTGTGGCCTCCGAACATTTCACCAACCCTCACCTCCCTCTTAGACTGACAGGGAATTCCAGGTCCAGCTTTTGCAATTTTGCTGGCAACTTCTTCAGGGAGACTTCATTTTGCGTGGTAGTTTGAAGAAGGATGCCCCCCATAGGCTCTGTCTTAATTAGGGTTTCATTGCTGTGAAGAGACACCATGACTAACCAATTCTTATAGAGGAAAGCATTTAATTGGGGCTGGCTTACAGTTTCAGAGGTTCAGTCCATTATCATCATGGTAGAGAGGGAGCATGGCAGCATCCAGGCAGACATGGTGTTGGAGAAAGAACTGAGAGTTCTACATCTTGATCCATAGGGGAGCAGAAGGAGGCTGTGTGCCACACTGGGCAGAGCTTGATCATTGGAGACCTCAGAGCCCACGTCCACAGTGACACATTTCCTCTACAAGAAGACCACACCTACTCCAACAAGGCCCCATTTAATAGTGCTGCTCCCATGGGCCAAGTGTTCAGACTATGGGGGCCACAACTATTCAAATCACTGCAGGTTCATACATTTGAATTATTAGTCATCAGAAACTGGCACTACTTGAGAAGGATCAAGAGGTGTGGCCTTGACGGAGGAAGTGTGTCCCTGGGGGTGGGCTCTGAGGTTTCAGAAGCCCAAGGCAGGACCAGTGCCACTCTCTTTCTACTGCCTGCAGATCTGGATGTAAACTTCTCAGCGACTTCTTCAGTGCCATGCCTGCAGCCACACTCTCTGCCATGATGATAATGGACGAAACCTCTCAAACTGTGAGCAAGCCCCAAGTAAATGCTTTTTTGAGGGCAAGTAAGAGTTACCAGGGTCATGCTGGGCAGTGGTGGAGCACACTTTTAATCTCAACACTTGAGAGGCAAAGGCAGGCTGGATCTCTGAGTTCAAGTCTAGCCTGGTCTACAGAGTAGGTGCCTGCACAGCCAGGGCTACATAGAGAAACCCTGCCGCCCACCCCACCCCCTCTGCAAAAAGTTACCATGGTCATGGTGTCTCTTCACAGCGATAAAACAGCAACTAAGTCATTTTGATTAGAGAAAGGTTGTTACCTTCCCTCTTCACTTCAGCCATTGGACTACTGGCAGCCTCTGCTTGGGGGCTAACACCTGGGAACTAAGACAGATGCTCTCTGTTCACTGTCGATTAGTCTTTAAAGAAGCTGCCTAAGTACGCCCACCACCTGAGCGTGCCCAATGGCTGAGTACGCCCACCGCCTGAAGATCTTCTGAACCTGGGGACTTTGGCACCTGAACTTTCTTTTCAGTATAATCTTGAGACTTGGTTTCGGTTTCTCCTGTGACTATAAAAACCCTGGCTTATTCTGAGTAAAGTGGAGCCTTGATTGGGATGCAACTTGGCTTCGTGTTTTCTCTTTGCATTTCAAACCCTCTATTTCAGGTCTTTTATTCCCTCCTGGCTGAGAGAACCCAGTTTGTGAAACTTCGGGCAGCTTCAGAAGGTTACTTCAGCCATGTGTGTACTGGGCTTAGTCAGTGTGAGCACGTGGCTGATACACTCGGGCTCTGTTAGTCAGTAGAACTAAGATGACGTGTTGGTGTATACACTTTTTTATTTTTATTTTATGTATCTGGGTGTATTGTCTGTCTGTATGTCTGTGTACTACCGTGTGTGCCTTGTGCCTTTGAAAGACCCCTCAAGAGAGGAGACCCTTACTCTA
>NW_022196909.1:26934516-26936682 GCF_008632895.1 Mastomys coucha
GGCAGAGGAGTTCGACCCCTAGCTCAAGAAGTGTAGGGTATTTAAAGGAGAAAACCACAAACCAGGGGGAGTGAGGGGGAATTCCAACTCAAGGTATTCAGTCAGTTAGGGAAGGGAACATATTTGTTTTAGGAATCTAATCTTCATCTACTGGTCAGCAGGGTGGAGAGCCCCGTGAACCAGTTGACCTTCATTCCTGGTTCCGCCCTCATCGTGGATCAGTCAGGAGGGGTAGGTCTTGGGAAACAGAGCCCTGAGGCTCTGAGTTAGCCAAGTTCCTGGAACCCAGAGCTCTGAACCAGCTGACCTGCATTCTTAGATCCACTCAGTCTGCTAGGGGTCATAAAAAACTTTTTTAAATATTTTCTATACCTTTCACCTTCGGAGTCTAAGACTGAGCATTGTACCTCCCACAACTGGACTTACGAACAGTTGTGGGCCAGCAAATGGGTGTTGGGAACTGAGAGCTCTATCAGTGCCTATATCAGGGTAGCAGGTGCTCCTAACCCTGAGCCATTTCTGCAGCCCCACATTTTCCCCTTTAAGGACTCAGTCATCCTGAGTTCATACATATACATCGACTCACACCACTGTGCTCTTCCACACCGCACCTGGATCTATTCTCTACTCAAACTATCTTGTTTCTCCAGGGTCTCCTTACACCCCTCACAGGTTGGGTTTCTATTTCAAAACTTCCCTCATGTGCTCTGAAGAATTATGCAGTGTGATGGCTCACTCTTGTGTTTCTTCTAATTAAGTGTTTATTCCCAAAATAAATGTTTCTTACAATGTACCTTAAAAAAAGGAAACTCTTTGCTTTCTTCTCCTTCAGGTGTATGTGTGTGTATGTGTGTATGTATGTATATATATGTGTGTGAGTATATGTATGTGTATTGTGTGTATGGGTGTGTGAGCGTATGGGTGTATGCATGTGTGCATGTATGTTTATATGTGTGTGAGTGTGTATCTATCTGTATTTGTGTGAGTGTCTATGTGTGTGTCTATGAGTATTTGTGAGTGCATGTGTGTGAATGTATGTGTGTACATGAGTATATGTGTATATGTGTATGTGTGTGAATATATGTGTGTGAGTGTTTTTGTGTATTTGTATGTGATTGTATGTGCATGTGTGTATGTGTGACTATATATGTGTATGTTTGTGAGGGTATAAATGTATATATGTATGTATATGTTGTCTGTGAATGTATGTATGTGAGTGCATGTACATATTCATATATGTGTATATGTGAATGTATGTGTGTGAGTGTCTGTGTATATTTATGTGTGAGTATATGTGCATGTGTATGTATGTATGTGAGTGCATGTACATATGTGTGTGTATGTGAATGTATGTGTGTGAGTGTATATGTGTGTGCATGGATGTGTGTATGTGTGTGTCTATATGTGTGAGTGTATATGTGTATGTATGTATGTGAGTGTATGGGCACATATGTGTGTGTATATGTGAATGTATATGAGAATGTGTGTGTGTGGGGGGGACAGAGGTTGATGTCAGGTGCCTTCCTCAATTACTCTCTATTTTTTGAGACAGGGTCTCTCACTGGTCCTGGATTTTGCCAATTCGATTAGACTGGCTGGCCCCATGGATCCTCTGTCTCCATTCCACCAGCCCTGGGCTCTCAGCACAGTGCTTGGCAGGTGCTTTGTGAACTGATCCATTTCTCTGTTTCTTCCTGCTTCTCCTCTTCCTGGTGCCTCTGCTTCCTACTCTCTCTTCCCCTCCCTCTTCCCCCTCCCCCTCCTCCTTTTCTTCTTTAGTCTAGGTCTTCTGCTTATTTAAAGTTTTGGGTTTTTTTTCCTCAAAAAGGACATGATGTGGTCCTGACAGCAGATGCATTTGAAAGGCCCATCTTCAGCTTATCTAGCATTGGCCCTGTTCAGCACCATTTCAAATGAGATGCGTGTGTGTGTGTGTGTGTGTGTGTGTGTGTGTGTGTGTGCGTTAATGAATAATGTACACTGGAGTTAAGCGAGTAGCTCTGGATGGCTTTCTAAAATGAACAAGCAGAGGCGAATGTACCCAGCTCAGCAGACCCAGCCTGGCCCTGGACATGAGGGGACCGTGATAAGACTGTGCAAGAGAGAGAAGAAAAGCTGATGAGGGATATGAGGCCAGTAGGAGTTTGGTTCCTTAGTCAATGAGAT
>NW_022196909.1:26937931-27046081 GCF_008632895.1 Mastomys coucha
AGAGAGAGAGAGAGAGAGAGAGAGAGAGAGAGAGAGACTGCAAACTGGTAAGAAGTGAGGCCTGGGTATGGAGAGAAAGGGATATAAAGAAAGCTGTTGGCCCTCAGCAAGCCATCTTCATGGAGTTGCCCCCTCCTGGGCGTTGCTGGGTGCTGCAGGGAGCTCACGTGACTGGCAGGGGCAGGGGCGGAGGGTGGGGTGTTCCAGGTTAAGAAACTTGAAGTCACTCGCACTCCTTGATGTGGAGCTTAGAACCTAGAGCCCAGGTGGCTGTCACATGCTGGTGACGCCTCTATATTTGCATTTTTCCCACTGCTCCCTCCCCTGGCCCCCTCACTAACACCTACTATTTCTGAGGCCCTGGCTCCCCACAGTCCTTTCCTACACTCCTGGCTTCTCTGTTATACACTCAAAGGTCCTGAGCCAGGCTCCACAAATATGGTAGAACATGTGGCATTTGCTTTTCTGGGTCTGGGTCATCTTACTGTATAATATTTTCACTTCCATCTATTTCTTGTGACTCCGCTTTCCTTGGAGCAGAGTAGAACTTTGTATATATAGAATTTCATTCTATATAGACACATAGAAAATGGGTCTATATATCACATTTCCATTATCCATTCACACTTGATGGACATCTAGGCTGTTTGCGTTATTTTTTTTTTTCTTTTGAAATACAAGGTCTTATTAGGCCTTGGGCTTTACTACTTACTAATTTTAAAATTAAATTTTTTTCTCTCTGTATGTGTGTGTGTATGTATAAGTGTTTTGCCTGCGTGTATGTCCATGCACCACAGGAATGTTGGTGCCCTCAGAGGCCAGAAAAGAGCAATGGATCCTTTGGGACTGATTTACAGTTGGTTTTGAGACGCTGGTGTGGATACTGGGAATGGAACTTGAGTCCTCTGCAAGAGCAGTTGGTTATTTCTCCAGCCGGCAGGCTTAAACTTGAGATCTTCTGTTTCTGGAGTAGCCACGATGAAGCCAGCACCGCCCATTAAGCTGGAATGGCCATTTTCTACTGGGCTGTGGAAGCCAGCAGGTCCTGGACCCGCCCAGGGAAAAGCTTCTCTCCTGGCGTATACTCTGAGTGTTGTAAGGGGGCTGTCTGTACTGGAACCCCTAGTTTTGACTCTGTGTGAGTGACATGGTGGTGGGCGGCTTTGGCATTTAAAGAGGACCATCTATACCTATTTACCATTCACGTGTCTGTGTGGCTTTGGCATCTTCTTGCTGCCCTGTTTTCCCAGGGACCATGAATAACATGGTTCTGTTATTCAGAGTCCTGTGCGATATGTTTCCTGGGAACCCGATTATCATGAGTTTGCAATGCCCCTTTAGATCGCAGGTCTCCAGATCTTCTGATTCTAAGACAATACCTCCTGACTCTACCTTCTTCTTCTTCTTCTTTTTTTTTTAGAGTTCCAGAAACACATTTATCTCGTAGGTCAAAAGCGGGTCTGGGAATCGATCAACAGTATGATCATCAGTTTCTAACAATGAGGGCGTCAGGCATCCTTAGAACACCATCGCTACACAGCCGGGTGAATTTCCCAGGGACGGCTATCGCGGCTGGACTTCCAGGCAGTGGTCAGGCGGGTACCAATGTCCCTTCGGTACCTCGAAGTCAGAAAGTACCACGCGTGGGCCCCGCCCCCCTCATAGGCCTCCCCACGCTTCTCCCACTCCTGTCCGGACATCTCCGTCACACTCCGGGTCTCCAGGCCTCGGTCTTCGAGAGGTCGGTTTCACGTGCTATGTTAGCTTGGGGTCACTGAGATGTCCGTACCCAGCTCAGCCGGAGGAGACCTGGAGGCGAGACGGGTGTTCCCGGGCGGGGCAGTACTGGGGGAGGGACGAGCACAGCGCCTCTACCTTCTTAAGAGAAAAGAGATGCTGTCGTGTGAGTACAAGCAAATGAGCTTGCACCCTCTCCCCCTCCATCTCTTCCTGCACCAACCCACACACCGAGCACGGATACTACACCCCTCATCCCCTCATTCTGCAGCCCCACCCGTTCCTCTACCCCAGTGGTTCAGGGCTACACAGAGAAACTATGTCTTGAAAAAACAAACAAAACAAAAAGAGGTCTATGTACCTGGCAGTACCCTGGTGGCCAGAAGAGGGCGTCAGATCCTCTGGAATCAAAGTTACAGACAGTGAGGCTGCCCAGGGTATGCTGGGAACCCAACCTGGATCCTCTGGTCAGTTTACAGATACGCCTTACAGACAGCTAATATCATGTTAGTGCAAAATCACTTCATTTTAAGAAAGATTTATTTATTTATTTTATGCATATGAGTACACACTGTAGCTGTACAGATAGTTGTGAGCCTTCATCTGGTTGTTGGGAATTGACTTTTTTTAGTACCTCTGCTTGATCTGGTCAGTTGAGCTCGCTCAGTCCCCGCTTGCTCCGGCGCAAAGATTTATTTATTATTATAAGTAAGTACACTATGTGTTTTCAGACGCACCAGAAGAGGGTGTCAGATCTCATTACAAGTGCTTGTGAGCCACCATGTGGATTCTGGGATTTGAACTCAGGACCTTCGGAAGAGCAGTCGGTACTCTTACCCGCTGAGCCATCTCACCAGCCCCCGAAAAATCACTTTCTCCCTAATATAATCTCTGCTTGTTTAGAGATGGTGTCTCACTAGGTAGGCTGACCTCAAACTGAGCATCTCGCCTCCATCACCCGTCTGTGGGATCATAGCTGTGTGCCACCTCCCCATCTCTTACCTCACTTCCTTTTTCAGTCATTTTAGCGCTCTGTAGGTAGGAGCTTGTCAGAGTTGGAAGATGTTTCTGTGGCTTAAGAGACTTGGCAATTGTTAGTCTCCCTGTAGCAGACAGCGCTTGCTAAATACTCTCTTGTTCATTCTCTTTTAAAACAAAGGAAAGAATTCCTTGGTGGAGAGCCTGTTTGATAGAATCTCCGGTTCCTGCAGCAGATATATAGAGTTGGACGGATGTCAGGCTGTCTTGAATTCATCCCTTTTCCAGTCGTGTGCAGGGTGTACCAGTTTCCTTTTGTTATCAAACTTCATGCTATATAAAAATTCTGTCAATACTTTCTTATTATTTTTATTTCGGGGGCGGGGGTGGGGAATTCCAGGTTGGCCTTGAACTCAGGAATCCTTTTGGCCTTCTGGAGCACTGGGATCACAGATGTATACCTCCACATCCAGCTGATGTACACCAAGTGGGCTTCATTACAATTTAAAACCCCAGAAAAGTGTCTCCGACAATGCACAGTACAGATGATGCCCTGGCTGCTCTGAAACTCACTCTGTAGACCAGGCTGGCCTCAAACACAGAGATCGACCCACCTCTGCCTCCCAAGTGCTGGGATTAAAGGCGTGCACTACCATGTCCAGCTTGAGAAATACAGCCTCCAAAATCAGCTTCTACTTGGCAGTTGTTTTCTGTACACTGTTGGACAGTATGCCAAGAAGATGATATATATGTGTATATATATATGATATATGTATATCACATATATATGTATGATATATATATGTATATATAATATGATATATATATATATATTTACAATGGCTGCTAAGAGTTTTGTTTTCTGGATTTGACACAAAAACTACCCCCCCAAAAAACAAATAAACAAAAGCAACCTGCCAACCAAAAAATAAAACAAACAAATAAACAAAAAACCAAGGGTTGGAGAGATGGCTCAGTGGTTAGGAGCACTGACTGCTCTTCCAGAAGTACTGAGTTCAATTCCCAGCAACCACATGGTGGCTCACAACCATCTGTAATGGGATCCAATGCTTTCTTCTGGTGTGTCTGAGGACAGTGACAGTGTATGTACCCACATACATAAAATAAAGAAATTCTATAAAAACAAAAACAAAAACAAAACCCGAAAAACCATGAACAGTGGTTAGGCTTAGCCATACATTTTACTACATCCACAATAATTTTGGGTCAATGATTTCCTTTCCTGAGAGGTTGGTTTTTTTGTTTTTTTGTTTGTTTGTTTGTTTTGTTTTGTTTTTAAAGAAACTAACTTCAGTGAGAATTTATGGTTGAAGAAAATGTTCTGTGTTCTCCCATCTTGAACATATGTTTATTTTAATAACTGAATAATTGTTTGTACATAGACTGGAATCTCAAAATTATGACATTTTCCTTCCCTTGTTTATTTGCATATGTGTGGATGTCAGAAGAAAACTTGTGGGAGTCGGTTCTCTCCCTCCACTACGTGGGTCCCAGGAATCAAACTCAGGTCACCAAGCTTGGTGGCAATCACCTATACCGGATGAGCCACTCCGCTGGCCCCAGACTACTTTGCTTTAGAACACTGAAATTATGTTGAAATTGTCTTCTTGTAAATATATTTTTGAACTAATAGCAAGCATCACAAAAAACCACAATATAAAAGCTTGTCTAGCTGGGCGGTGGTGGCATACGCCTTTAATCCCAGCACTTGGGAGGCAGAGGCAGGTGGATTTCTGAGTTCGAGGCCAGCCTGGTCTACAGAGTGAGTTCCTGGACAGCTAGGGCTATACAGAGAAACCCTGTCTCAAAAAAAAAAAAAAAAAAAAAAAAAAAAAAAAAAAAAAAAAAAAAAAGCTTGTCTATCCTATCACGTAAACTTATACTCCTTTTAATATTTCCCACAGTTGTTTGTGATTTTCTCTTCATCTCCTTCTATTTTTAATCATCTAAGAACTAATCTATAGCCACCCTTTTTCTTCTTAATACGCAGCGTGTATTTTATTTTTAAATAGTGCTTTCTTCATTATATTTTTATTTATTTTAGTTGTCCGTTTGTGGGCAAAGCACTCGTGGAAGGTGTGGAGGGAGGTCAGAAGACAACCTGCTGGAGTTGGGTCTCTTTTTCCATCAAATGGGTACTGGGGATCGAACTCAGGCCCCTAGGTTTGTAGGCAGGCACCTTTACCTCTGAGCCAGCTCTGTGTTCCTTCCTTCTTTCTTTCTTCCTTTCCTTCCTTTTTTCTCCCTTTTTTCTTTTTCTTTTTCTTTTCTTTCTTTTTTTTTTTTTTTTTTTTTTTTTTTTGAGACAGGGTTTCTCTCTGTAGTCCTGGTTCTCCTGCAACTCTCTCTATAAACCAGTCGAACCTTGAACTCACAGAGCTCTACCTTGCCTCTGCCCCCTGACGGCTGGGAGTAGGCCATTGGCCACCATACTGGGCCTTCCGTGGTTCCTAAGAGCAGCAATATCCACCTTGCTGACTCTGGGTGTCCTCCGAGGTTGCCAGCTGCCCTTGTTCTGGCTCAGGCCCCGTTCCGTTTTCATGCCTCTTTTTCGGTTTCATTGGTTTGGATCAGTTTCTTCTGTCTTTCATGGCATTAAGAGTAGGAGGACTTTGGACAGACTCCCCCTGGCGCCAGGACATGGTCTTCAGACATTTAATGTTACTAGCCTGGATTTGGAGGTGGTGGGGCTGCGCATGAGCCGGCTTAGCTTAGCCTCTTCCATCACGGCTTCCTCAAAGCTGGAGCCGTGAACAATCTGCTTTGGGAGGGTCTCATCCCCAACACTCTGTGGCCTGTCCAAGCTTGGAATCCCTGGAAATGACATTCAGCAGCTCGTGGGGCGGGGGAGAGTGTCTGGGAGGGGGAATCTGCATGTGTTCCAGTGATGTTTGAGCGGGGAAATCAATCTCAATCCAGCTTGAGGTATCCGGGTCTGTTCTTCACATCACAAACCAGATGTCTGAGAGACCACGCACACAGACGGTTGCAGCTGTCAGCAGCAACTACAGTCACATTATAGTTAGAAGGCCAATGGCCATACTGTGTGTTCAGCCATCACTGTAGATGCTGGAAGAGACTTAGAGTCCAGCCTTGGCTGGGGTGAGGGGTTGTGGTGGTGGGGGTGCTGGGGGGATGGTACATTGCTTGTTAGTGCCATGGCCACATCTTGAATTCATATTCTGATTTATTATTTAAACTGCTAAGGAAACCACTGTTTAGCTATGGCAGGAATACAATGGCCACATTAACTGATAGCTGGGGGAGGGGGTTCTGGGGGGGGAGGGGGAACTGTGGCTCCTGTCTCCAGCAATAAGATGCTGCCATTCAGCCAGACTAACTACAAACCCAGGAGAACGAGCTACAGGAAGCAGCATCAGATGCAGTTCTGGGGGTGGGGGTGAGGGGGTTGTCCCAAGGAGAGAGACTGCAACCCATTATTCTCAGAGCATCCTGTCAGCAAGTTGAATCAAGAGGTCAGAGGCAGAGAGGTTTCCTCCCAGTTAACAAGCCCCCACGTGAAGGGTTAGTGGTGCTTAATTCAGAGGAACAACTCCGGCAGGCAGTATAAACCCAGAGATTTACTGTTCAGCCAGAGATGAGCACAGTGAACTATAGAGCCTATATCCTTTACCACATCTGCTTTTGATCAGCCCTACAGATCTAGTTATTTATGTCAAGAGTTCTTAGCTCAGTGAGGGTGGGGGTTGGAGGGAAATGGGCTCAGAAGCCATGAACAGAGAGAGGGGAAGGGCTCAGAGGTCAGAAGGTTAACATTCATATAGGGCTCCATCAATATCTGCCCAAGGGTTTTTTTTTGTTTTTTTTTGTTTTTTTTCCTGATTGCTCATTTACCAGCATAAATCAAGAGTTGAAAATGATGTGTCTTAACATCTATGAAATAGGCCTGGGCATTCATGAAAGCAGAGAGAGCTTTACAACAGTAGAAAAGTAGTTTGGGTTTCAGTGGAAAGCTATGCCTCACCTCTTGGCTTACCAGCTTCTAGACCTGCTAATGGACTGCAAGTGATTCCACAGCACTTTATAAAGTGCGGATAACTGGTAGACCTCTCCCTTTGGTCACGGCTGACGGTGACAGTCAAATTTGTTTCCTTTTGCGGCTCATCTCAATGTTCCATGACTCCATATAAATTTGTGCTTTTTTGATTGCTCCTCTGAATACACTTAAAAACATATGTCTGCTTCTCTTGTCCTATAATCCAGATGAAATCTTGAACATGTGTTCACTTTTAAGTTTGTATGACTTTATTTCTTCCCGGATGTTCTTGTTGAATCCTAAAATTTTCCGGAACCTGCTGACCCTCATGGAAGGGCTGAACAGCTCATTCTTCTGAGATATGAGTACTGAGCTTAATTTTCTGGGGATATTTTATTTTATTTTATTATTTTTGAGACAAGGTCTCATGTAGCTCAGGCTGGTCTCAAATTGGTTTGTAGCTGAGCTCCTGATTTTCCTGCCTCTGTCTCATGAGTGTAAGGATTATAGGCAGGAGTCCAATACATCTCAGATTCTCAGTTTCGCCTCTGAGAGAGGTGAGGGGTGCTGACAACTTTGAAGGCTTTGTCTTTCGCTGAAGTGGCAAACATCCAAGGTCAAGTTGATGTGGGAAGTGCCTTGGCTTACTTTGGAATTGTATGGCTTCAGTTTGGACATTTGAACGGGCTAAGAAGGCCACTACTTGGTTCCGTTTGCCTGGGCTATTCTATGAGACTCCCACTCACGCTGGCTAGATTGTCAATTTCAGACCATTTGGTCTTCACAGCACTTGGCTTTATTTCTGCTGGTTCAAACTGTTCTTCAAGGTATGTTAGAAACTGATATGTCTTTGGTTACACGAATAACATATTCAAGTTATTAAAACTTATTCCTTGGGAATTCTGGATTGACAGCTCAGCAGTCAGGAGCACTGGATGCTTCTTCCAGAGGGCCTGGGTTCTGGATCCAGCTTTCATATGGCAGCTCTAACTCCAGTCCCAGGGGATCTGACTCCATGTGGTACACAGGCATATATGTTGGCTAACAGGCAACTCACACACATCATACACACAAAATCACAGACACACAACCACACACACACACAGGCCGAGAAGGTCCTTATTTCTTCTCCAAGTGCCTTTAACGCCCACAAAATAATTTTGACTGTTAACCGCAGCTCTTTAAAAGTAGTAGCAGAAATCCACAGTACACTCAATCTCTTACTGGTTTTGTTCCGAAACTGAGTTCACGTGAAAAATAACAGGAACTAGGCGGAGATTTCACGGCTCTGAATTGTCTGCCTCCCGAGAAATGGAGCTGATGACAGTTGAGACTTTGCAGTTTGCTGCCTTTGAATGTAGCTTTCCCTTCCAAAGTACCCTGCATCTGCCACTTGGTTGTTTTAAAAGCCCAGCAGCTGTTTTCACTTTTAGATGAAGCCCCAAGAGGTTAAGAGGCTCAGTCAGGGTCCCACACCTGTTAATGAGCACTCGGTGCTCCTACTGCCTAATCCCCCTCTCCTTGGCTGGCGCCATCTTCCTTCCATTAGTCGGGAATGCAGGCCCTCTTTAATCAGCCTTCGCCTCCTGAAAGATATTATAGTATATGATTTCTAAGAAGAAGGGGATAAAAAAAAAAAAGAAAAAAGAAAAAGGAACAAGATGTAGATGATTTGTGATTTATTATCCAGATCAACTTCCACTTTAGAAAAGACAAGAACAAAATATACAACCATTATTTACATTTTTTTTCTTTACAATGGAAAATATTTACGCCAGAGAGTCTAGGAAACGGGATGCCAAAGACGTGCAGGAGTACAGTTGCAGCTGCCTTTAAGGCCTCCTCTGGAGTCTAGACTGATTCCGGGAGGCTCCTACTTGCCATGTTATTGATTGAGGTGGTTATAATGTTTCCTCTTGGTATTTCTAGGCCTCTCCCAAAGGCCTTTGGCTAGTATACTTAGTTACTGATCTTCCCACATCCTTCTGGAGCTCCGGCTCTCAAGCTTCCGGATGCTTCTGGATGCGGCGACCCTTTAACACAGTTCCTCGTGTGCTGATGACTCCCCCGACCCCTAAAATTGCTTTGTTGCTACTTCCTAACTGCAATTTTGCTACTGTTCTGAATCGTCCTGTTGATATCTGATATGCAGGAGATCTGATGTGCAACCCTCAGAGTGGCTGAGACTCACCACTGGCTGAGAACCAAGGCTCTGGAGGGTTTGCCTTTGACATTTGGGACACTGTGGTTGGAGTCACTGCCCTCCCAGGGCCTCACCCCTGCGGGGGCAGGGGTTTCCAAGTTCGATCCCCTCTCCTTTCTTTTGACAGTGTTGGGGATTGAACCCAAGGACTTGCACAGGGTAGGCAAGCGCTCAACTACCAAGCTACATACTCAGCCCGAATCTGGTTAATTGTTTTTCTTCCTTCTTTTCTTCCAGAAGAATCCTCTTACTTAAAAGAGTGGTACACTTCTCTGGGCAGCATGCCAAGGTCATATTTCAAAGCACGAGTTAATTTTCATGGTGAGTTTTTTGTTTTTTTTCTTTCCATTTGGAACATTCCAGTCGCACTGAACTTTGATTCCTGTACTTTGTAAAACTGAGGGTTGGAACAGGGTCGGAGACACAAGCCTCTGTTCTCTGGGAAGGCCTTAGACCCCTGCGGCACTTCTGCGGCTGGGGAAAGACCACACAGCAGGCCCTGCTGTGTGGCCAGGCCATAGAGTTCTAATCCAATCCCTGGAGAAGAGTAGAAGCGAGGGTATTTTAAACAGGCAAGGTTTTGTATTAGCTGGGGACACAGTGTCCCCTGCACTCGTGAAGTGCTGACCCTGGCCACTTGGGGGTGCTTTCCCCCTCTGGCCATTTAACCTGCAACTTACTGCACAGAAGAGAGGGAAGTGCCTGCCTCTGACCCGGAGCATTCAGTTCTGGCCAGTTGAACCACTGACAACCAGAAATCAAGTCAAGGTGGAAAGGGAAAACCCAGCAGAGAGCCCAGGTTTTTGAAGCAGCACCTGGAAGAAATATCTGAGGCCTTGAAAAGGGCCAGTCCCGGAAGTCAGTATCTATTAGCAAAGCACTTCCCCCCACAACCCCTGTCAGCACAAAAATAAACAAACATTCCGTGTTTCCCAGGGGATTAAAAGTGAAGTGCACAGGCTGGTGTGTGTGTGGGGGGGAATCAAAATGAAGACTATAATAAAACCACACTGAAGAGAATCAGAATAAAACAAAATAAGAGAAAGAAACGGAACTGAAAACATCAAGACAGGAGAAAAGGTGCTGGCAGGTGGGAAGCTGCCAGCAAGCAGAGCGACAGACGTACACTGGGTACGGACAGAGTTAAAAATCCCAGCTCGCCAAGTCCGTGAGAAACAACAGAAAGTCAGTTCACAGTTAAGTTCACCAACGAAGCGAAAGGCCGGTTTAAATTCTGTACCAAATGCACCAAATAAGAAACGTTTCAAGGGGACGGTCCAGGGAGAGGCTGTGTAGCCACTGGATGCTTCAAGAGCAGCTAGGAAGACTCGCCTGGGGTGCAGGGTCAAGGTGAGCAGTTTACAGAGGGACGATGGGAAACCATCAGCCTTCTCTTGGCGCTGTTTGCCTGGTGGGATGGCATTTCTGCTATCTTACTGAAATAGGCTGTGGGGCACCTGATCTTTCTTAGAAATCAAGCTCTTAGACACATGGAATCATGAAATGTCTTTTTCCAGTGGTAGCCAGAGAGGCCAAGGGCGACTTTGTGTCTGGCGACCTCTTGTCGAGTCACACAGGCTTGTAGACCCAAGTTGGTGGAGAAAAGCCATGGTGGGAGGTACAGGACTTCTGGCACATTTTCAGTATCATGAAGATGAGTTTGAGCCCAGGGCCATGGGATACCAACAAAAGCCAGCAGGCTCTAAGTTACCAACCTGTAGCTTTCAAAGTCAGTATTGCTCCTGGGCGAGGGCTCACAAGACACCTGCTTTATGACATGGTCTGAATCCAACCATATTCCCAGAGGCATCACCCATGGATAGACCCACTCGGACCGATGGCAACACCTCTCCTTGGCCCAGAAAGCACAAATGAGTATCTCAACAATTTCATCAAACCGCTGATAGACCACTTTCTTCTACTGGACGGCACATATGCTGAGCGCAATTAGGGGTGAAGCCAGGGACTCTGCAGAATCCCAGTGCTTCATGGGAGATACTGGGGACACTTCATAGGGGACTCGATGGCCACAGAGCTTGCTTGTTTGTTTTTGGCCAAGTCATAAATGAAAGAGTTGGCTTTAAAGTAAAAGAATCAGTATTTCTTCGGTCTTCTCTATTACAGGCACAGTTCCGGATTCCAATAGCCTGTGCACCGGAGGGAAACTAGGTGCATTTCCAAAGAAAAACAAAGACACATCTGGAAGCGTTCTGCGAGGCTTTTCCAGCATGGGGGATAGTCAATCGGCCTTTGTTCACAGTCTGCCATCATGCTTTGGTGGGCAAGTGGGCAGCCATCAGCACAGGCCTGAGTAGAGCACAGCTTTCAGTCTGAAGGCCGGGTGATTGCGTGGTTCTGAAGAGCGAAACTCTCAGGCGCAAGGACGAATATGAAGGAAATCAACAGAAAAGTTCCTGAATCTTACATCCGAGCGTTCCTTCTTCATTTAAGCTCTGAAGTTGGCCACCCTCCTCTGTGGAGCTGGTGTCACAGACCTGGAGTCTGTTTCCGTGGCAACTAAGTTAAAAACCTACAGGAAGTTTCTAGACTCTGCTTTTAATCACAAGGCCAACCCAAAGACAAGGCTGAGCGCCTCTTCCCCCATCACAACAGATCAGACTTAAAATGGAGACCCAAAGGGAAAGCAAACACAAACACCTAGATTTCTCTCTGGTGGGAAACAGACAGCAATAGATTTGTCAGAGGCTAAAAGCCAGAGACCAGGGGATGAAAGGTCAAGATCAAGGCAACTTTCAGACTGTATCTTTTTTCCTGTGCAGGGGAACCTTGCAGAGCTGTGGGATGGGGGGTGGCGGGGGGTTGGGGGAGGAGAATGGGGGTAGAGGCCCAAAATGATGAGGATGGAGGCCAGAGATAGGACCGAGTGATCTAGGTGGGGGTGGGAGTGAAGGGTGGGGGAGAGAATTGGAAAATGAAAAGGGGAAGGGCAGAGTGCTAGGATGACGCAAGAAACCACAGGGGCTGATGGGAGCAGGGGCAGAGCTAGAGAGAGCAAGGGTGAAGGGACATCTTAACTGAAGGCCTCGGGGGTGGTTGTCATCTTCTTTGGAGGGACCATCTTCTTTGGGACTGGACTGCTGATGTTTTTTGAAACTGGTTGGTGAAGACCCAGGACAGCACAGGAAGGTACAAGCCCTCCCAGCTCTGATCGTCCATTTTCTCCAAACAAGAAGCAAGCCAAAGGCTCTGTATAGATGTTAAAACGAATGGTAGTGTCCAGGTACCTGTCAGCCAGGAGGGGTTCTGGGTGTTGGCAAATGAACTCCTTTTGTGGTAAAGCACTTGAGGGGGTGGGGGGAGTGCCCACGCAGTGCTGCAGGCGACAGCTGTACAGGCTCTGGAATGCCATCGATGAGGAGGTACCACCTTTTACTCCAGGGGACTCAAGTGGTCTCAGAGGTGGTTTTAGCAGATGAAAACCGGGGGATCGGAGGAAAAACCATTCAAAGCACAGACACAGAAGGCGCCAGCAAACTGGATTCAAGTGAATGTCCTTTTCATTGACATAAGAGACCCACTGCCTGCAGTGCAAGTGGATCCACAAGAAAAACAGAAACAACACGTAACTCATCTTCGTCAGGGGGTCCAACCTGCAGCTTCTTGGGCAGTTCATGGCCCAGGACAGTTTTGAGTTCTGCCCAATGCAAAATCGTAAACTTATTTAAAGTATTACGAGAATTTTTGTTCTTTTCTTTTTTGGAACGGACAAATGTTTCTCATGTTTGAGTTTTATAGTTGCTAACAACATGTCATAATGTCAGCAATTTGGACCTGCCTGTGACTTTCTCAGAATCTTCTTTTTTCCCACCAGCTGACCTTTTGGAGCCAGCCTAGATAGGCCTCTTGGTTTCTGGGTGCCATTCTGAAAATTAATTTCTCAGTTTTAGAAAATATACCCAACCCTTATTAACCCCACTGTAGTGCAAGACACGGGGGATGGAACTTGACCTACTGACACTCTGTGACGATTTTTTTTTCAGGCTTAGGACATCAGGGTGGCCATACGGAGAATGTACCCAGAGATATAAAGAGGACACGGATGGGCAGCTGGGAGGAGGAAGGCTGCTGGTGTGCAGGAAGCAGCATTCCTGTTCTTACCACAAAACAGCCTGGGGAGCGGGGGTGGGGTGGGGTGGGTGAGTAAGGGTAGCTTTGGGGTAGCCAGGGAAGGAGAAAAGCTCATTTATCTGGGTAACTAGAATTTTAAAGCAAGAGGTATTATTTTTGTAAGTTGTTTACTTTTCTCTTTCAGGAAAAGAAACCCTATGGACGTTTATGGAATTTAATTTTAGAAAGCATCTTCGTAGGGGCCAGTCCATCCTCCTCATGTCCGATCTAGAACGGGCCCTGTTATGTCTATAGCTCGGGATACTTAGCATCCATACGGCTCCTCCCCTAAGCTTCCATGCACACGTGAGGAGAACCTCGTGAGGAGTTCAGTTTCACCTGAAAATTTAGTGACCCTTCCTTGAAGATCCAAGTTAAGTCAAGTTTGTCTTCCATAAGAGAAGCTTTGTCTTTTCTTTTAAAGACAAATATTTACTGCCCACCCCTATTCCCCTGTACGGTTCTTTCCATCTTCCATATGCTTCTCCAGAGCTAGTCGTTTGTCACTTGAAGGCAGGTAGCCCGTGAGATAATGAAGTTGGTACTCAGACCCTTAAGGCTCTTGGCCAGTGTCTCCTCAATAGCAAGCTGCTGCCAGGACATCCTTGGCAGGAGATGTTGCGGGGAGGGACACACATTCTCATTGGCTGCATCTTATGGGGGTGGGAATTCTCATTGGCTGCATCTTCCAGGGGGCAATTCTCATTGGCTGCCCCTTACCGGAGGGCGGGGGCACATTCTTATTGGCTGGAGGAGTCTTGGGAGCTTACTTTGGCAGTCGCCTCCGCGAAAACAGTCTTTGGAATGAATGGAATGCGAGTAAAATGTCTCTTTTAAAATGGTTTCACAGTCTTTCTTACAAGGAGCCGTGGGACCCAGCAGAAAAGGTGACCAAGATGGTATGCATCTTCTTCCATTGGTGCTGATGCTGAGCCAGTGGTCTGATGGCAGATGGTAGAGACTATCCAACTATGTACAAATGTCTAGGATCCCGCAAGCCATCCATAACCCTCAAGCCCATTTGCAAATGATATTGGAGGCTTTCCCGTCTCACATGCCCTGGGAATGGCCGGAGGGCTGGATAGCCGGTGTTTGGGCCTTGGCAATCCTAGCATACCCACTAAGCCCCATGTCATGACTAGATCCACTACACGGGACCTTTGCCACGCCCAGTTACACACATGTACCTTTGACCCCAAAAGGAATCTAAGATGGGTCCATGCGGTTCGTCTGTAGCCCTAGTCGTGGAAAATAGGCCACTGTTCCTGCTGGGCAAATGGATTCCCCCAAAAAAGGGGGAAGAAGGAAGCTGCCACATGAAGATCGGAGCGGCACCCCTCATGTTCAGACGTTATGAGTGTGGGGGAAAACCCCTACATGTGTTCAAACAGCATCAAAGAAAGATGCTGTTATGGGTTCAAAGTTTGAACTCCCCTGTGTCTCAGAGGCTCCATCCTGGTTTTCTTGGGGCAAGCTTTGAGATGGTAATTTATTCCAGACGGGATCTTTTCCATTTGAGTGCTTGTTGCCCCTGAAAGGCCTTCCAGGGATCTTCACTCCCCGCCTAGAGAGCATATTCTAGCTTGCCCTCCCTGTCAGAGCTGAGGGGACCTCTGTCCCCTATACAATGTCCACCTGCTGCCTGGACACTGGAGACTGGCAGTTCTGATCCTAGCTGTGAGTAAGTGGTGTACCGAGGACTGGAGGCTGAGCTCAGTGTTTGGGCTATTGTCAGTGTGACTCCCACATCTGTTGTCACAGCATAGGTAGTGTGGCTGCCCTTCTTCACTGGAAAGCATCGTGGATGGCATGATGCTCCTTGGCGAAAGAGGGAGAGGATGGTCGATGTGAGGTGGTCCGTTGCTCCTAACAATTTTGCCAAAGGAATGGAGTTTCTTCCAGACCGTTCTTGAAACGCTATCAATATTGTAGCCTTCCTCCTTTGGTGTTGGCTCAGTAGCAGCTGGGGCGTCGCTTGCTGTTCCACAGAGGTATGTTTGTGAGGTGATTGGCTCTGAGGGCCAGGCCAGGCAGCTGCCAGGATGGCTTCCCATTGATTGCTCCTGAGTGCAATCCTGCTGCTGCTTCCTTCCTGAGGCCAATGCTCTGACAGGCTTCATGGAGGCAGCTCTAAAAGACGAATAAAGAGCCCCAGGGAGTTGAAGGAGCTGGGAAAGATGACAGGATTCAGGCCACAGCTTCCTAGGAAGGGTTCCTAGGGCCTGGACAGGAAGCTGCCAACTGCCCCCCACGTAGACACGTTGCTCCAGGTGCTGGAAGTTCTTACAGGAAAGGAGAATCCGGGTGCCCTTGAAATCAGAGCTACTCCAGCCCACCTGGCTGCAGGGAGCACCAGGAACCTCTGCAGGGAGCACATCTGGAGGCCTGAGGTGGTCTAGCCGAGCTCCTGTGTGTGGAGGGGGCCTTGCTCTCTCCTGCGGTCACACCACACTCCGATCAGCTCCTCAAAGCAAGGCCTTTAGGAAGGCCTTCCGCAGATAACCTCTGTGCAGGGACAGATCCTCTCCATCTTGGACCTCCGCCAAGGCTAGGCGCTTTCCCCATGGCTCTGGGCTGCCTTCACTTCTTGGCCACTAGCCAAGGACTCTGGCCCTTGAGGAGGCATAGAGAAGGGGATATTTGAGGAGGAGACTCACTGAGCATTTGCGTATTTTATGGCCCAGAGATCTCCCCAACCCAGTTCTCACTTAGCTGTAGCCAGACCGCCAGCTCCTCACAGCTGGGAATGGGCCCTCTCTGCCTCTCTCTTCAACTGCAGCAATTACATGTGCATTCTCTGACTTAGAACAAAGAGGCATTTGAGCTCATTTGAAGATTCTGCCATAGAAATAAACTGCAGTGGTGGTGGTGGGTAGCCACTAGTTCCTCCCTCTCTGCTTTATAAATCCCTGCTAAAGACCTCAGCCTTTTCCTCAGACCATGCTGCCCCCGGTGTCCTCTGTCCTCAGGACCCATGAGCCCTGGTTGGATGTGACTCTCACTGGGCACTTAGCACCTGTGTTCTTGCTTTAATGACTATCCTTAACACTTGGAAAATGGGGCCGTGCCTTCCCCAGTGGCCCGTCCTTATCCAGGGTTCTGAACACATGCATGCTTCAAGCTCTGCAAAACCAGCTCCATGCATGATGCTATTGCAGCCAAAAAGACTCCAGGCAGTGGGGAGCACAGGAGACCCCAGTATCCACAGCTCACGACCCCTTTGTGGGCTGCGTATCAGATACATAAATTACGATGCTTCATAACAGTAGCAAACCTATAGTTATGGAGTAGCAACTAAATAATTTTATAGTTGCGCGTCACCAAAACATGAGGGACTGTATTAAGGGGTCGCGGCATGAGGAAGGTTGAGAACCGCTGATGTAGATGATATTGGATAATATGTCCACTGTGGGGAAGCTGACAGAGCAAAGGCACTGGGCGGACAGCAGCGCTCTTCAGCTCCGAGAATAGAGCAGGCACCCCAAGTGCTCCTTCTTTTTCCATTTCCCTTTTATTTTTTTGGACAGGGTCTCATGTAGCCCAGGCTAGTCTCAAAACACACTACATAGCTGAAGACGACCCTGAGTTTGAGTTCCTTTTCTGCCCCCATCCTCCCAAGCACTAGGATCCCAGTCGTGCACCAACCAAATTGAGTTTCGACAGTGCTAGGGACAGAACCCTGGTGTGGTGGTTTGAATATGATTGGTCCGTGGTTAAGTGGCAATGATTAGGAGGTGTGACTTTGTTGGAGTGGGTGTGGTTTTGTTGGAAGTACCTCACTTGTGGGAGTTGGGTTTTGAGGTCTTATGCTCAAGCTCCATCCCGTGTGGGAGAGAGTCTCTCCTGGCTTCCTGTGGGAAGACGGGATGCCTTCCGGCTACCTTCAGATGAAGATGTAACTCTCAGCTCCCCCTGCACCATGCCTGCCATGCTTCCTGCCACGATGATAAAGGACTGAACCTCAGAAACTGTAAGCCAGCCCCGGTTAAATGTTTTCCTTTGTAGACGTTGCCTTGGTCATGGTGTCTCTGCACAGCGATAGAACCATAACTAAGGCGCCCGAGCGTTGCATGTGCTAGGCATGCGCTCTACAACTGAGCTCCACCCCTAGGTTCAGAATCACCTTTTTCTGATGGCTCCCGCAGAGCACCAGAGTCTCCCCGCAACCACATACACCCATCTGCTCCGAGTCAGGGCCCTTCACTGCTCTCTACACAGTTAAGACCCAAATAGAGAAACTCAGGTGAGGAAGCGGGCCGAGGTCGCGGCTCAGGGGCTCAGCTCAGTGGCCTGGGAGTGATCAAGGGGTTCCTGGCCGAGGGGCACCGGAGGGGCGCAAATGACATGGAAAGACAGTGTGCTCACGCACACGGGCCTGTGACGTGGGTCACAGGCCAGGAAGGAGGAGACTCCACCGCTAGGCTTGAAATGGCAGCGATGACACTGATCTGCTTTCCAGCCACTGTTACTCATGTTTTTCTCGGATTCTTTATGTTGGGCTGGGGATTGAACTCCGGGTCTCCCAAGTGCTAGGCAAGTATCCTATCATTGAGCTACAACACCCACTCCACTCCTTTTACATATAGTTCCATTTTCTTTCTTTTTATATTTATTTAAAATTTATTTATATATATTCATTTATACATTGCTGTATTATTTTATTAATTAAATTATTTTAATTTTAATTAAATAAAATTATTTATTAAATGGTTTTATTAATTTATTAATTTAATAAATTTAATAAATAAAATTAAAATATTTAATTAAAATAATTAAGATATATTAATAAATATATTACATATATTTATTCTTCTATTTTTGAGACGAGACTATAGTTCATGCTGCCCTCAGATTCTCTATTCTCAGGCCCAGACCTCCCTAATGCTCTGATCAGTGGTAATGGGAGGGGTGTGTTCCTGTGTGGTGGACCATCATCTTATTCTGATGATGTCATCACTGAGCTGTGACTCTATTCAGACAGTGACCTTTTGAGAACTTGGTGGCATTCTGAGTTCCCAGGTCCTTGGAAAGTGGGGAAGTTGGTGCCAGAACTGGGTAAGCCCCAAGTCAGGGTGAGGGCCAGTTTCAGTAATGCACAACCTGAGATGGGCCACGTGGCTTTGGATTGCCTATGTGGGTTCCTTCCTCCGTAAAAATATAGAACATTCTATATTGTGGTTGCTGGTGGGAAGACGAATGTGTTGCTGGCTGGAACATGTTGCTGGTGAAATGTTACATTTTCGCTTTTGAGTGTAAACACTGTGACACTGTGAAGTTAAAATGTGTCCCGAGTCCCTGCCACTGGCTGATGGGGAAGATGCTGGGGTGGGGTCCTGGGGCCATCCTGAGAGGGTTCATCAGACCAGCTAGAGGCTGATATTAAGGCATTTGCTGAGCAAGCGTGAGGACCAGAGTTCAGGTCCCCAGAGCCCACGTACAGGCTCCCAGACTCAAAGCAGAGCCATGAGATCCCTAGAGCAAACCAGCTGCAGAGGCTAGCCATGATGGCAAGCTCTGGATTCTGTCGAGAGACTCCGCCTTTGACTATGAGGGAAGAGGGATGGAGAGGATTCCCAGCATCCACCTGCAGCCTCCACATACCCACACATTTGCACAGGCATCCACACGTGTGGCCACACACATGCAAACATGCGCATATACACACACTACACACAGATATGAGAATGGAGAGAAGACAAAAAACAAAGCAGTTTCCTGAGATCTTTCTCTGTCTCTCTCTCTGTCTCTGTCTCTGTCTCTCTGTCTCTGTCTCTCTCTCTTGAAACAGGTTTTACTCTGCAGCCTACGTTGGCCCTAGATTTGAAATATTTCTGCTGTAGCCTCTTGACAGCTCTATTTTTGTGTGTGTATATGTATTTGTGTATATATGTGTATATGTCTGTATACATGTGTATGTGTATATATTTATATATGCATATACATGTATACATGTTGTATGTATATGTATATATATGTATGTGTATTTGTGTATATATCTGTATACGTATGTGTATTTTTATATATATGTGCATGTATATGTTGTATATATGTATTTGTGTATATGTGTGTGTGTATATATATATGTATTTGTATTATGTGTATATGTATGTATGTATATGTCTTATATGTCTGTGTATATGTGTGCATATACATCTATGTATATGTTTGTATTTGTGTATATGTCTGGATACATGTATGTGTGTATATTTATATACATATGTGCATGTATGTTGTATGTAATATGTATGTCTATATACATGTGTATGTATTTATGTGTATATATGTATATGCATATGTGTGTGTGTGCATATATATGTGTGTATATATGTTTGTAGGTGTATGGACACATGTGTTGCACCAGCAAACAACCTCAGGCACCGATTCTCAGGATCCATCCACCTTGTTTTTTGAGTCGGGGTCTCTCATCAGCCTAAGGCTTTCTGTGATTAGGCTAAGCTAATTGGCTGGCTAGCAAGGCTGGGGGATCTCCATCTGAGCATGGTCTATCCAAGCATGGACCCCAGCACTTAGCTTTTTAACATGGGTTCTGAGGGCCAAACTCAGGTACCCGCTTGTGCAGCAGGCTCATTACTTACAGCCATCTTTAAGCTCAACAACTCCATTTCTTTGTAAAAGAAATGTAAAAACACTCATCTATTTTATGTGTACTCATACATGTACATGTATGTATGGGGAGTACATTCATGCCTGGTTCTCACAGGCATGGTCAGAAGAAGTGTCAGAGCCCTTGGAACATGAGTTACAGTTTTTTGCACACTGTTGGGGTGTTCTGAGCCACTGAGACATCTTTCTAGCCACTCCTGTTTCCTTCAAAATAAAACAGCTCGAGGTTTGTCAAATTGAGATCTAGTGGGGAGTATATGGCGGGGGTGATTCTCCTTAGCTGGAACAGAATGTCACACGATGCAAAGTGCCCTCCTTCAGCTATCTGTGGTTGGATCTACTGTGAAGTCTGGCACTAGGGATCATAGGCCAGAACCCTTCATCTCCAGTTGGTGGCACTGTTTGGAGAGGTTATGGAATCTTTAGGAGGTAGAGCCATGCGGAGGGAAGTCCCTCACTGGATCGGGTTCTGAGATTTTATAGCCAGGGCCCCACTTTTTGTTCTCCTGTTCCCTGTGTGTGGATGAAATGTGAACAGCTTCCCGCTCTTGTTGCTCCCTGATATAACGGACTCTCCCCCTCTGGAACTGTGAGCCCAAATTAACCCTTTGCTGTTCTAAGCCGCTATGGGTTATGGTATTTTATCACAGCAACAGAAATAGTTCAGAGGGTGCAGGGGGAAGAAAAACTATAACAACCTGGAGCCCCACCCAAACCTGAAGCAGTGCAGTAAGACCCCTGCAGCCCCCTGGGCTGCGACATAAGGAAAATGTCCTAAACAAGTCGCCGCCATCCTCTTGTTGAAGTTAACATTTCCCAATATTGCTCCACACTTCTGAAGGTTCCTGCTTTTGCGATTTCCTGCTTGCATAAGACAGAATGGATTTAATTTAGAGATTAACCAGGATCATGAATTGCCACATTTTATTTTTTTTCCTTATAATAATGAACGTCAGTTTAAAATATTGTCAGACACATGTAGTCTGGCAAACACCATGAACCTCATGTTTTGTGTGTGTGTGTGTGTGTGTGTGTGTGTGTGTGTGTGAATTCACACCTAAGCTCGCAGGACCTCTGTGCTGGCGGGCCCCCTTTGGCACCGGAACACAATAATTTATTAAGCTGTGATATTTAGTAAGTGTGCACAAATATCATGCAACATTAGGAGCAGACGCACAGACAGAAAGTGTATTAGAAGCAGATTTATACAAAAATGTCTTGTAAACAAAAAGGGAAAGGGGTTATTTCCTGTACAAAATCTGCAGGCTTTTCTTCTTTCTCTTTTAGTGATCTTTAAGATGCATCATAGTTTGGGCTTTTTCAAAAGGTGAAAACTGTATAAAAATAAATATCCTATATACAAACACACACAGGCCAGTCCAAGGTTAGAGGCGTCACTGCAAAACAAAACCAGAATGGACAGTTAGTTTCAGGAGCCCTGAATGCCGACTCCCCTGGAGGAGAGGTGGAGGATTTGTCTTCGGCTCCTCAGAACCTCTGATAGGGAAGTGTGGAACAGTAAACTCGCTAGAGGGAAGACCCTCGTTCTGCATGTAAGACACGCCCACTCCCAGGAGGGAACACCCCCCCCCCACTTTCACCTTGAAGCTACTCCCTCCTCAGGCCACTAGAGGGCAGTCTCTCTCCGCTGTCTTGGAAACCAAGCTCTTCGTTACATCTGCCCAGAAGTCATTTCTGGTGTTAGCAGCAGACCTAGGCTTCTTTAGATGTGCCTCCAACATGCTGTAGCTCTGGACAGCAGCTGTGGCTCCCTTGCTAAGCTCGACATGTTCCATGCCCTGCCTACCAGGAGTATCTTTCTTTGGGGAACGGGGGAGGGTTTTATTTAATGGATTCATGGATGAAGTGCTAAGTGAGTGTAGATTCTTGGGAGAGGCATGGCCCCTCCAATGCTGAATTTTTCCTTTCTTTGGCTTGTGAGTGCTTTCGGTAGCCAGGTGTTCAGTCTAGGTCTGACGGCTTGTTTGTCTCCCTGGGGCTACTTGCCCCAGAAATCAACAAGATTTCAAGTGTTGGGGCACCGGGTGCTGAGCCATCTCACTGTGCAATTCTGAGTTAGAGGCACGGGGCTGGACTGGCTCAGTACAAAGTCTTGTGAGTGGAAGGTCTTAAACCCTACAACGAGGAGGACATACTGATAACTTTAGTTGATGGTGGTGGGGGCTGAGTGGGGGAGGTGAGGTGCAGGGAGATGGTACACGTGGTCGGCTGCCCACTAGGCTGCTGCAGACCATGCAGAGGACTTCTGCCCTTAGGCTGGGGTGTCCTGTGACTTGGGAGCTGAGGTAAACCTGGTGACATCTTGGTGCTCGGAATACCTCCATCCTCTAGGTGAGTGGAGGCTTAGATTACAGGTACCACCATGCAGGATCTGTGCAGCGCTTCGAATCAGACCGAGGGCTTTGTGCATGCTAAGCAAACACTCTTATTAACGGATCTATATACCCAGTTCCTTAAAATGTCTCTAAGTGTTCTGCAGGGGTGGGCAGTGAGCTGTTTAATGCCCCACCCCCACCCTGCCCACCAACCGCTGGTGAGGTAGAACCTTTTTTTTTTTTTTGACCCACCCACATCTTCCTGTCTCATCTGCAGAAAAGCAGGTGAGAAACTGCCAACTTTACAGAGCCGCACCTTTGACCCCAAGCTGCATGGCCTTCTGGGAATTTTTTGTTGTTGTTGTTGTTTCTTTTTTTTGAGACAGGGTTTCTTTGTGTAGCCCTGGCTGTCCTGGAACTCACTCTGTAGACCAGGCTGGCTTCGAACTCAGAAACCCATCTGCCTCTGCCTCCCAAGTGCAGGAATTAAAGGCGTGCGCCACCACCGCCCGGCTGCCTTCTGGGAATCTTACCTTGTTCCAGCAGCCTTGGACCGGTAAGCCATCTTCTCCCTGTGAGGAGGCAGAGAGTGCTTAGGCTCTTGAGATGGTTGTCCGAGCAGACAGGTGACAAGGACATAAACATTTATTTCTATAGCCTCAGTGGGGACATGGCCTACCACTGCGGTCTGCTTCCATTCTTGCTCTTAGGTCAGAACCTTGGAAGAGGGAAGCATTTAAATGCTGCCATTGTCCCTTCGGCTACTGCCCAGTGTAGGGGCGGGGCAAAGCTAAGAGGGACTACTGTGGCCCGAGGGATCAGCCAGCATAGACAGACACTCATGGCTCAGAGTGCTAAGAACTCAGGTCACTCCTTGCCTGCGCCTCCTGGCCTTCCTCTGCAAACCAGGTGAGGGCGGGATGGTGTTTCCATGGCCCCCCAGCCTGCCAGAGCTTGTTTCTCTTCCTAAGCAATGGGAGGGTCATCCAAACAGCCCCAAATAATGGTCAGTCGTGGGTGGGAACGGGGTCGTAAGGGACAGACAGCCTTAGGGGGATTGCAACATGATTCTGAGATGTCTTTCTGGTCCTGCCTCTGATACTCCCTGGAACCTGGAGGGAAATGGGTGGGAAGCAACTGTGTGCTCAGAGGCAAGGCAGCAGCAGCCTCGGGGGACCCTTCACAAGGCTTCTTGAGCCTGACATTCTGGCCTCTCTAGGGTATCTTGAGGCCATCCAGGCATCTTCCAGAGGCCAGGCTGGCAGGGAGGGCCAGGCAGAACCAGGAGTAGAGTTCTAGGTCTGAGTCCCATCCTAGAATTACAGTCTCCTCCACCCACCCAGCAGAGAACCTCCCAATCACCCAGCATGCCTCAGCTATTGCCCCAGCCCAAAGAATCCTAGCATGTGCTAAAGTTATATCAATAGCTCCTGTACCCCATTTCCGCCAGTCCAGGACAAAGAACACATCATTATTGGAAAAGATATCATTTTGAACAGTCAATGATATTTGCCCCCTCTGGGCTCAGGAAGGACTGTAGGGGGGGCATGCATTTCAGTTTCATGGTGACCCTCTGTCCCCTTTGCAGTCCACCGTGCCATGCCAAGTCACCCCATTGCCTCAGTACAGCACACTGCACACAAAGGAGGGCATTTCCCTCGGGCCATGGATGGTGGCAGGATGCAGCAGAAAAGCAGGCAGAGGGCAGAAAGGCCAAGGTGCCTATGCAGAACTTAGGTAGCACAGATGTTGAGGGTGGGGAGTCGGGGTGGGGCTAGAGGATGGGGGCGTGATGTTTAGGGTGGGGCCAGGCACAACCGTGGTCCAGGAAAGACCCAGTTTTAATTAATGGAAGCGCTTTGGAAGTCATGGTGAGAAAGGCAGCCGCGCACACCACACGCTAGGGGTGAGAAGGCAGACCAGCAGTGTCAGCAGCAGACTTGCTATTCCATGTGTGACCTGTGCTGGCTCTCTCGTGCCCGTGGCCTAAGACATCTCTGGTGCCCTTCAAGGAATGGAATCATCCAAAGAGAATTCCTGAGCGACAGGGTAGAGATTGGAGGCTGGGAACTGGGTGGTCTCCTGGGGAAATGGAAGGTGAGCAGGAGCGTCTGGACCCATGCCTGCGGGGTCAAGCATTGCCTTCGGTTTGTTTTACAGTGAGTGGAGAGAATCCTATACTTAGGAAGTCATCATCCTATACATACTTAGGAAATCACCATCCAGAGCAAGACTAGGTCTGGGGAGGGGGGGGGAAACATCCCCTGAGTTTCAGGGATACCTGGCCACCCCTATATCTTCCTAACTCCATTCTAGACCTTTCCACTTCTCTTTTCATAGTGAGCTACTTTAAGGTGAAGGAGAAGACACCAAGGAGAGCCTCCTGGGTCTTTAGCATCTAATATCAGATGCTGGGTCATCATCTAGTTCTGATCGGTGATACCTGGGCCATCACAAGGGGATTTAGTCTGGAATAGACAGGGTGGTCTCTACCACCACCTTAATTATAGAACTTCTCTGTCTAGAAGCATACCCCATGTCCCCTGCTAAACTGTTGGGCAGGGTGGGTCTGCGTCTGGATTGGGGAGGCAGGTGACTGGCGGCTCCTATGTTCTGTCAGTTTGCTTAGCTTGTGTGTTCAGGGCTAGGTGCGCAGTATGGAGGCAAAGCAATCAGTTCTGAAAAACCCTGCCCAATTCATTCACTTCTCTAGCTTCCAGAACGTTCTAGAACCAACCATCGGGTGATGAGGATGATATGCAGCCAGGCAAGAGGATGGGGCGGGTGGGAGGATGGGGCGGTGCTTCAGAGGCAGTTGCAGGAGGAGGCCAAGAAAATGCCACTGGGCACATCGCATGCAAGAGGGTGACGTGACTGGGAGCCACGGACATTCTAGGCAAGGTGACTCATGGTCAGCAAGGAGAGCTGGGAGAGCAGAGCAAGAGGATCAGGAGGCACACGGGTACACGCTACACACGTGGGGTAGCCCACACTGGCCATGCAGGCAAGGGAGGGAAATGCCATACCAGTGGGCATGGGGCATCCAGTCCGTCCAGCCCTGGTAGCCCCGGCTCCCCTTTCTCTCCTTTAAAACCTCGGTGGCCCTGTTCATAAAACCAACCACGGTGATTATGGAGGTCAGAGTCAGCTATCTCCAGCTGTGGAGTGGGGCAGGTCCCCATCCTACCCTGGCCTGGATGCAGACCCTGAGGCTATTATGCATAAGTGAAAGAGCATCGATAGAACAAGGCCAGCTTCTGTACTGTAATCCCTTCTGGGCAGAACCACAGACAGCCCCAGCTTGACAGCAGCATGCCTTTCAGAACTTCCGGTGCTTTGAAAGGTCCCTGGAGAAGCCAGGCTGATGGGCCACAATCATCAGTTGCTGGCTTGTTGGGAAGGCTGCTTGGGGGCTATCTACTGATTTGGGGTCTGCAGCTGGGCTACTGGGCACGATAAGATAGATCATGGCCATACTAGTCCATATTTAGCTGGACAGTGCATGAAAAGCCCCTTGTCTGACCTTATTCTGCACAGTATAGGACTCAGGAGACTAACCTGGGTCTTGCATCCAGACCTGAGTGGAGGATTCAGGACAGCTAGAGCTGCAGGCCACAGAGGTGGCCACGCCACAGAGGCCGCCAATCTGTGTGCCATAAACACTAGGGTGGCTCTGCAAAGCACCCTGGGGACAGAGCCGAGACCTTCTACCCAGACCCCTTCGGGTTCCCTTCCTTCCACCCATCCATTGTTCTGAATCTTCAAAGGACGGGGACTCAAAGATCAGGGATTTAGCAGAATGGCTTGCAGCTGTGGCTCTGAGGCCCACCCTCTGCAGGCAGGACTGCCAAGGCACTGACAGGCTTGGTGGCATCTGTGGAGCTCAGCTCCTCAGAGCTTTTGGCTTCCTTTGTTTCCAACCTGCAACCCTGGGGAGGAAAAAAAACTCAGAACGATCAAGCGAGAAATGGAAAACGTACCAGCGGGCACGGGGCGTCTAGTCCAGGTGCTCCTTGGTCCCCCTTGTCCCCTTTAGGCCCTCTAGAGCCCTTCTTTCCCCTCTCCCCCTGCGAGCAATGGTTTAGTCCGAGGTAAGAAGTGAGGAGGGAAACACAACAACAACACATCATCAAAACTTTAGGATTGTCCACATGTTAGCATTAGAGAGAGAAAACGATACATACGAGGTCAGAGTGAAGAATAGACTTTCTTAATTAAGTTAGCGTTCCCGTAGGATTATGGGACACACCCACCTCCCAGCTCTGAATACCTAGGATTTTGGCAGAGGAGGAGGGTAAGGGAGAGGGAGGAGAGGGGGGCAGGGGAGCAGGGGCATCTCTGAGATGAAGTGGAAGAGGCCAACTGGGACTGTGGTGCCCAATTTTGCTCATCTTAAGCCCCGCAAAAGGATGATGGTGTGTGTGTGTGTGTACACATACTTCTATCTCTTTGAGCATTTCATCTTGAAGAGCTTTGGGCTAAGAACCTCTTGTCCCAATTAAGATTTATTTTCTTTTTATGTACGAGTATGTGTGTGTGCATGTGAGTGCCAAGTGTCCATGGAGGCCAGGGGTGTCACAGCCTCCTGGGACTGGAGGCACAGTGGTTGTAGTATGGCCATTGTGGGTTCTGGGAGCCAAACTTGGGTCCTGTGGAAGAGCAGTACACATTCTTAACCATTGAGCCCGCACTCTAGCCAATGCCGGTTCCTTAGGAGGCAAGGTGGCTGTGGTCAGAGCCTCGCTATAGGCATGTGCATACATGACTGCAGACTGCACACATGTGAGCGGGACAGTGTATGTGTATGCACGTTGTGTGCACACGTGTGTAGATTCTCAGGATGATCCTCCCATATGCTGTGTCCTTCTCTGATTTATTATTGTCTCACATCATTACTACTTAAAATTAACCTGTTGCTCTGTCATGATGACCGGGCATGTAACAGCAGGTAAAGCTGCTCGCCACTTAGCCTGACCACTGGCGTCCAATCCCAGGCAGCAGGAGGAGAGAAGTGATTTCCAGGTTGTCTTGTGACCTCAGTAAGTGCTTCTTGGCACACTTTGTTCCAGCTGGCTCAGGGAGTTCATTTGTTTCTGAAAATCCTCCTAAGTGAACCCTGTTTTTATGTGTTGGGGGTTCATCTAAAAAAGGGCTCTGGGGCCTCTGGAAATGACACCATATGGAAATGAATTTGCAGTTAAATTTTCATATGTCTCAGTCCTTTAAAAATGGGCCACGTGTGTCCCTAGGGGTCTCCTCAGACACTTCCCTCTGTGGAAATGGGATTGTCTCATGCCTGGGGACTTGTATATGGCTGTTCCACCATGGGGAGGCCAAAGGTTCTGCGAATTCAGCCCGTCATTACTAACCTTGAACCCTCAGAGCTTCAGTTTTTTCACCTGTAAAATGGGTGTGTTACACTTGCTCCCCTCAAATTACTGCATGACTATATTGTGTACAAGAGATGGTCACCGATGGGATGCCGTATTTCTCAGTAATGGAGGGTGGTTTCAGCCAACTGTGGTGATGCCCGCCTCCTACTACCTAGGATGGGAACAAATGCTCCCAGGGAGGGTCTTATCTTGTCTGCGATGTTCCTGCATTTGTAGGTGGCTGTAGTGCGGATGTTTCCCCAGATGTCTGAACATGAACCTAAGTGGGTTTTGTTTTTTTGTTTTGTTTTGTTTTGATTTGATTCCAGAGGTTGCCTATAGTTTGTCCACACATGTCTCTGAATGGCTTTTCAGAATGATGGGTGTTATCACGTGCGTGCGCAGGTAGTGAAATCCCTGGGTCAAAGACACACCCACCAATGAAAAGGCCTGGGCAGGAGGATTCCCTTAGTGTGGACAAGCTGGAGCACCAGCTCTTTGGAATGGGAGGACCCAGGTCCGTACCCTTAGCGGTAGGTGTCCTTAGGAGCGTGGTCCCCATCCTGAGTCATCAGTACAGTTTCCCAATGAAGAATATGGGCAGGGTTGCTAAGGGGTTGGGTCCAGGTCTTAGAAGATTTGTCTGAAGGTCAGAGTGTGAGCCACCCACACTATAAGGCATCGCACCCCACATCATGTGTTCTGGAAGATTCTAGAGCCACTGCTTTACCTGTATGCCCCCTCCTGCCTACCCCAGAGTGGAACATACGAGAGATGCCCCCACCCCCAGCTCCAGCTATTGAGCGGGAAGGGGCAGACAGTGACCCACATTCCTGATGAATGTGAGGGACTGACATAAGCCAGAAGGCGGGGGAAGGATGAGGGCTATGGGGGTTTGTGGGTGCTTATATTGAGGGAAGGGTAGAGGAAATAAAAGAAGAGAGGCCAAGGCTATGTAGAGGCTAGAGAGGGAGCGAAAAGATGGGCAGAAGGACCCAGGAAGCAAGACATGCGCACACCCCGACACACTCCCCCATCCCCAGACACGGCAGAGGTGGAGGCAGGCTCAGCATGCTGGAACTTTTTCCACTGGCTGGCTTGCTGGAAGCTCTGTGGTTACAACCAATCAAACCATGTCCTGGTAATTAACGTTGCCAGACTGATGGTACCTTACACTTTGACCCCCTTTTTGTTGTTGTTTCAACTGAGTCTTCTCCTATCATCAAGACTAGCCTCTCACTTGATATGTAGTTGGGGGACTGCGAATGCTGTATCCTTCTGCCTCTACCTCCCCAATGCTGGAAACCCAGGCCTGCGGGGGCCATGTCTGGCGCCAACCGGTGTTTTTGTTGTAAATATGACTCCTGGACCAAGTTCACTGAGTCACTTAAAGACAAAGTAGAGTATGGGTAGGAGAAAGGTAGCCTTAGAGATGAGACCAGGGCACCCTTTCAATGGTCTTGTGTGACCTTAGCAAGCTCCCTGTTTTGGATTCTGTCTTTGCCCATCATAACAAGGACTCTTCTTGTTCCATGAACAGGAAAGAGGTGTAGGACCAGTTTGGGGCATGACATGCAATAGCGTAATATTGTGTGTGTGTGTGTAACTAGTGGGAGTCAGTTCTCTCCTTCTACCATGTGGGAATTGAACTCAGATTGTCAGGGTTGGTGGCAGGCACCTCTGCCTTTGAGGCCATGTGGCCAGCCCAACAGTAAAATTCTAAGGTTGTGTCTTGGTTCATGTAAGACGGAACAGGTTTCTAATGGATTCTCTAGACATGATAAAGGCAAAGTTCAATGAGGGCAAACTGTGAGGGCTGCCTGTAGCAGCCACTCTCCAGAACTCGGGTGAACAGGGAGGGGCACTGGATATCTCCTGAGTCACTTCCCAGGTGACGCGTTGAACCTTGCCTCAGCCTCTGACATGTCGCCTGGATCAAAGTGTATTGTACACCTCTCTCTAGGCCCTGCTAAGGCTGGTGGCTCGGAGGCCTGGATGAGGTAGCTGAGGTTCCGAGTGTCTTTTCTCCATTCATCCTGAGAACCGACTCTCTTGGGTGAGAAAAATTAGTTGTTCCTTGATTTGAAGCCTGCTGTTTGGGACAATTCATCTGGCCCTCCATGCTGTGCCTCACTGCCTTTCTGAACTTGATCTTCTGTTTCTTGGATTTCTGAGGTAGGGTCGCGTGCTGGCCTCAGACAATATGTAGCCAGGGATGAGTGTGACTCCCCAGTCCTTCTGCCTTGTACCTCACCCCTACCCCCCACCTTGGGTGCCGAGATTGCAGGTGCATGCCACCTGCCGAGCTTTGCTCAGGATTAAACTGGAACCTAGGGTTCAAAGCAAACAATTCTACCTGCTGAGCTCTACCCTCAGCCCCTGAATTTGACTCCGATGAAGAGACATATTCTAAATTATATCTAGGATTCGGGGAAGCAATCAGAGAGCAGGAAGGGGATGTGGAGAAGAAAGATTTTCCCACAATCCCTAGGGCCTCTATAGATGATGGCTTAGCATCAGAGACAGCAAGCAGCCTGGTCCATTTTTTTCATCCTCCCCCATTCCGTGACAAGGGTCCCTCAATGACCCTGCCTCCTCTCTACGGCAGAAGCATTACCTTCCTTTCAGGTGCTTCAGTGCCTCCAGCCAATGGAGAAAGTTTTAAGAAACAGGTTTGAAAAAAAAAACCATGAACCGAATGTAATAAAGAGAGACGGAACACATTAGGAAGTTTTGGAAGTTAGGAGTTAGGAAGGTCCTGGTATACCAATGAAGGAATGGAACAATCAGGTTTGGTAGACTCGGGAGACCAGCCGCACAGCTCAATGTGGATCAGTTCACTGTAGTGGATTCCACACAGTCTCGCCATTTACAGTTTGACAGGGGTGGCCCTGCTTCCTCTTACTTGTTTGTGGGTTTTAGGGGATAAGTCGACTTGCTTTTGTGTGGCTGCTGTGGCCTTAGGGGTTTAGAAGTGCCCAGTTAATCCATCAAGGAGGATGGATTTAATTGGGGCCAGACAGAAACATCCAGATTCTGATATATTCTATTCCTGGAGCATGTTCTGACCAATGCCAATGGTCCAAGATCACTCAGGTTCTAAAACCCACATTCTCTACCTCGGTCTCATGGGGGAAACTCAATTCACCACCTTCCATTGTTTTGGACAGTGGCCCTTTGCCTGTTCCTTGCCACAGAAGGTCCTTGAACTTGACTGCCTACTGGAGGATGCTCTAGGTCCTCTAGGGCAGCAGTTCTCAACCTTCCTGATGCTGCAGCCCTTTAATTCGGTTCTACGTGTTATGGTGACCCCCCGCCCCCACCATAAAACTATTTTCGTTGTTACTTCCTTTCGTTTGCTACTGTAACGAGTCAGCATGTGAGTATCTGTGTTCTCTGTTGGTCCTAGGCGACTCCTCTGAAAGGGTCATCTGACTTCCCAATGGTCGCAGTCCTACAGATCGAGAACCACTGCCTAGGGTGTGTGCATTGCACACAGATGGGCCCTGGAGGAGGTCATGGGGAGGAAGATTATTGCTGCTGGACCCGAATGCCCAAGGGCATGACCATTATATGCTCACGGTGCTGGGGACACTTAACGAGTCCTTCTGAGGACCGCAGGAGCCGGGGGTCGGGGAGGGGACAGGGAGGATTTGGAGGGTGCAGTCCGTTCTGTACCCTGCCGAGTCTCCAACAGCAGCTGGGATACTCTTTTTTTTTTTTTAAGGGCTTGGCTGTCTGTTCTTGGAGCTGGAATTTATTTTCTCGGTCACCAGTGGCTTGGAATGCCTGGTAAATCTCAGTTTCAGGAGGCAAAGATGAGGTGACGATGGATCTAAAAATATCACTAAGGGGCTGGTTATCAGGGCAACGTAGAGGGGGCTGGGCAAGAGGCTCCTGTTATTGGGTGGTCATGCTAATCTGATGGCTGCTGTGGGATTCACTTGGCCCTCTCTGGAAATGAGGGGACATCCTGGCTTCAACCCGGGGAGTCCTGGGCCTCAGGTTCCCTGCGTGTATGGCAGGGAGCCCCTTCACTAGAAAGCCTTTCAATTTAGGATGATTTATACGGAAAGACCATTTCGTTAGGTCAGGAGTCTCCAAATTGATCATTCCATCCCATCATGAAGACATTAGTAACTAGACCCAGAGTGCGAGGGCTTAGACTTACCCGGTTTCCTTTGTCCCCGGGTGGTCCATGTAAACCCTGCGTTAAATCAGAGAAATGAAGACACGTTAATGAGGAAACATGAAAACAGGGCCATAAGGTCCTTCCTTGGGGCTCAGAAAATGTTGCTTATGAGTTTCAGTTCAGTAGAGATGGGTTTCACGACTCCCATTTCACAGAAAGGCAAGAGAAGCAAATGCAAATTTGACCAAGAGGCACATGAATTTATGAGCAAACCTGTCTACAGGGTTCTTGGTTTTTCTTACACTGCATGTAGCCCATATCCTGCCTGGCAGCTGTGTCCTTCTGGGAACTATTCATGGGGTGAGGGGGTGAGTTTTATGCTGCGTTCAGGAATGGGCATGAGCTACTCTGGGCTGAGTATTCCCATGGCTCTCGCCAGGACCTTGCTTCCCAGCTTCTCCGAGCATGTTTTAAGGTGCAGAATACCCTAGGGGAATAAGTGTTAAACGTTGACCAGGCGTAGACACGCTTGCTTAGTCACTATGCACGTGAACCTCGGGTGGACGGGAAACAAAATCCAGGCTCCGTGAGACAGCCACTTGGCGTTTGTAACAAAGCTACAGGCAAATGCACTGCAGATGGGAAACCAGGCTCAGTCTTCAAGGCCAGAACCCTCCTTTTCTGGGGTTGCGGGAGATCTGGATCTGAGGCTGTCTGTCCTGGACGGCAGAAGTGGAGGGAGGCGTAGCCCCCTTGGGACCCTACCGCACAGGACAGGGGCTATGGTGGAAGGTTCCAGACATGCTGTTACACATGGGATGGTCCCTGTGATGAGCACCTGTCCCTTGCAATGCCCCCTCAGGGACGTCTAGCTCATCCCCAGGTACTTCTGGGCAGCTTCTCCTGCAGCCCCACATGGGCTTCAGAATCTGGGCTTGTGTGCGCTTTGATCCTGCTTCTAGATGGGAGGAGAGATGGATGGAGGGGAAACAGGGCACTCTAGTTCCTGTAGACTCACAGGCAGCCCAGCTGCTCCTGTTGGTCCCGTCATCCCTGGGTCACCTTTGCTGCCCTGAAAGAGAGAAAGATGCCCTGTGAGCCCTCCCCGCCATACTGACTCCCTTCCCACTTTCTATTCCCTACGGGACAGTCTCTGTGGACCCTTGCAAGAGCCCTAGGGAACTGATGTGTGAGAGGCACGGGGTGGTCCAAGGGTCCTTCTGTTGGCTCTCCAGTTCAGCCTGCTTCCTGACAGGGCTAGACAGCACGAGAAGGAGACCAGACAGTGGGCCCAGAGATAGCAAGAGAAGCGCTTTGATTTCTTCTCTGAAGCCCGTGTCGTCATCCTGGAGTGGCTCTCCTGGTCTTCCCCAGGGCACCAGTGATCTCAGGGAGGCTCTTGATCTCTGTAGAAGCCACCCGCTTCCCCACCACAAGCCTCTCTTGGGACAGAAGAGGGCAGACGGAGGAGGTGTGGACAGAGAATTGTCACAGATGCTCCATGGGGTGGATGGATCGGCATGGAGCCTGCTCACTAGGGATGACTGATCCTGCTGGGTGTGTGGGAACCTGGCTGGCTGAAGGGAACAGAGTCCTCCCACGCTGAGTTGATTCTTGCTCCATCCTCTTACATCCACTCTGTGTTGGATGTGGTCGGACTTCTGAGATACCGCGTCACTTGGCTGTGGCTACTCGACACTAACGGTGAGAACCTGCCCAACACCCTGGCTTTCTGACTTATGGGTGTCCTCTGGGGACTTTCTAAATCCCCTTCTGTCCCATACCGTTTCTCTAAATGAGCATAATAGACCTGCATCCCTGAGTGACATTATGCCAAGGCACCAGTGGAGAGGGAGCTTCTCCGTCTCACCTAAGCTTCTGTCTCCTCATAGACATACAAGGAGGTTCCTCTCCTCCGGGCTATGAGGGCAACCGTGAGTGAAGGAGTAGGGGACCCTGGGGCTGGGTCCTAGGCGCAAGGGATGAACAAGCCTGATTCATGAACAAGCCTCCTCCGTGGCTTCCCAAGCTGCCCGTTCACAGAGCACTCACCCTTTCACCCTTTGGTCCGGCTGGGCCTGGAACCCCGATTGGTCCTGGAGTACCCTGGGGAGGTGAAAGGAAGCAGAGGTAAATGGCCATTTTTTTTAGGGAAGCCCCGAGAACCCCACCCAGGACCTGAAGATGTGCAAAGCCTGAGCCCCAGTTTTCAGGATTGGCACAGCCAGGCTTTGTTCGAGAAGGCCATTTGACTGGGCCGTGATCCATTTTGGATTTAGGGGCCTTGAAGGAGAGTTCCTTCGCCCTCCTCAGAGCCAGATTCATGAAAGGAGAAACCTCTTACACCACAGCCGAGCCTGCCAAGGCTGAAACTGGAAGAACGGTTGCTTGGTTTGCCACCAACAAGCACTGGAGAGGGAGGTGACCCCTTCCCAGGAGTAGGGGGGCTTAGGGCTGGCACCCTCTAACCGTCACAGCTCCACATGCAGCGGGAGGGTCTTCATGCCACAGAGACTGATGCGGAGACACACTTAGAGGCAGGCGTGAGAGGGCCATCCAGCACCCATCCCCCAACCCACGGCAGACCCCCACAGATTCTCAGGCCTGAGGGACGGACAGGGTCACGAGTTAGTATCTTCCAATGTCAGAGCCACACTGGCCTTTGGAGAGCAGGAGCAGGTTCTCTCCTAACTTGAGGGTCCCAGGGAGCTGGGAGGTACTGTATAGTGTGCAGGTGTTTACTCAGAGACAGGGCTGGGCTTAAGAGTCAGCAAGCATTTTCCCCAGGCTCCCAATCTGCACATCCAAACCAGACCAAAAATCTTCTTTCACAGCCTCCTGTCTACTGGCCTGTCGGTCTTTAAGTGTCCCTACTCAGATCAGACCGTGGGGCTGGGCTTAGGAGGATGCTGTCCTGGACCCGGGGAAGGTAGGACGTGAGTCTATGGGAGAATGCGGATTACTGTCACAGAAAACGAACAGAGCCAGGAGAGGTTCTGGGTGTCCTCTGTGCAGCGAAGAGGAAGAGAATAGAGTTTGGATCACAGTGCCAGCTCACTTGGAGCAGGCTCCCTGCCTCCGCGTCCCAGGCTCCTCAGCACTGAAAGGCCTCCACAGACTGACCCAGGCTTCAGTTCCCCCTCCATGGATAAATGTGCGAATGCTGGACCTGACTTCCGGCTATTGTCAGGACAGGATGCTCCGTGGCGCACTCTTACAAGGAGGCAGAGTTGGCATTCGGTAAGATGATGCTCTGCTGGGGTCGCCTGGCTGTTCTTCCTACTTTCAAGAGTTCTAGGCTCTGTCCTACAACCTGTCTGAATATCTTCTCTCCCATGTGGCGCTCCAGCCAGCTAACCGTAACCTTGACTCCTGGGTGATGGACCATAGAAATAGGCCGCAAGGCATAGCTGGCTGGCTATAGCTGGCTGGCTATACGTAACCAGGCATACAGCCCTGGCACGGATCCCAGAACCAATGCTGGCAACTCCACAGGGTGTTCTGTGCAGGTAAAGTGGAGGGGCGTTTCCCGTGGCCCTTCAGGGCTTTGTGTCTGCAGATGAGATAGCAAGAACTCTTGTCTGGAATCAGGAGGGATGGGGAAATAGAGGCTCTGGGTGTCTTTCACCTGCTCTATTATAGACCCTTTCTTGTGCTTGTAGGGTGGCTTGGGTGCCAACCACTGTGAAAGATGTGGTTAAAAAACATACCCATAGGACACTGAGCTGACGCGGGCCTCCAGGCTCTCGACCTACTACTCCCATATTGACCCTTCTTTGCTCTCACGAAAAAACTCTGGGAAGGGTGACTACATGTGACCAGGAGTCTCACGGGCAGACAGGAGATGGACAGACGTCACAGTATGACAACAGCACAGCGTGAAGGTCACACACAGACACTTGTGTTTGCCAGGGACACGTCTCGGCTCAAGGCTCAGGGTAGGGTTCCCAGGCTGGGCGAGAAGGCTGAAGGGCATTTCTGGTGTGGACATAGAGGGGACTTTCTGGTGTCTATGGCAGGACTAAACACAGTCCCTATCACTGCAGGGGTTGGGAGCGAACAAGGCCACAGCAGGATAGACAAGAGGGATCATAGGCCAGACAAGGGTGGGGCAGGGGCGGGGCGATGGAGTAATGACACTCACCGGTGGCCCAGGCCTGCCGTCCAAACCTGAAGCTCCCTGGACAAAGGACACAGTTTGACCAAAAGAAAGGGAGAGGGGATGGGGGGGAGGGAGAAAAAGGAGACAATTGGGGAGGGGAGGTGAGTAAAGCAGTGACTCTGGACAGACACAAATGCCATAAACGACGACGACGACGGGGAGGACAGTGGGTGTGTTTACACGGAGACGGACAGGAACACGGAGACACCGAGGGCTGAGGCCGGCTGCTGAGTTGGCGTGAACCATGAGGACAGATGCTCTGACCCTCCATAGCTCTTGTCCCCCTCTCTCCCTTCACCCCACAGGAACCCCCCCTCCCCAGGGTGCTTTAGTGCTCCAGGGAGGGGGGTGCAGAAAGGCATTCCGGGACATACGTGTGGATCCAGAGCTATGTTCCCTCCTCAGACTGTATGAGGAGACTGTATGGAGGGGATTCTGGAGAGGTGTCACCCCAGCTTCTTTTGTACCCCTCTAGAGATAGGCCATTCTACATTTTATAACCCTTAGGAGCAATTAGGATTGCTTTCATATTTTTTTTTTTTAGTGTGTGTGTATGTGTGTACAGTTTACGGGAGTTGGTTCTCTCTCTACCATGTGTGTTTCAGAAACTGAACTCGGTTTTGGAGGCTCAGCAACAACTGCTTTTTTGCCCACTTCACCCTCTTGCTGGCTGGTCCCAGCACTGGCTTTCAAACCTGAGTAGAAGCGGACATAGTACTGCTCCATCTGGCCAGGCAGAGCTAGCCCTTGAATGATGACACTGACCACACTTGACATTTCCCTGGCACTTTACAGTTAAGACGCAAACTCCATCTACCCGCAAGCTTGCACACAAGAGTCCTTTGACAGACAAAGGCTTAGGAGTAAGCAGGACCAGAGGTCTCCAGCTGCCAATCTGTGACATACTCAGCCCATGTGCCCCGTGATCTGCCCACTCCCTGCTGACTAATGAAGCTCTTGGTGGGAATGGGGACTTTTTCCTAGTGCCAGGGTCTAAAGTGGTCTCTCGGGTTGGCAGCAGGATACACCTAGCCAGCAAGCACAGACTTCTTGAAAACCGCAGCCAACTGAGACTCAGAAACGAGCCCCAGGGTCGGGTGGGTGAGGGGAGAGACCAGAAAACGGTGTGTGTGGAGCTCATTCTAGGAAACGGTATTATTAGGTAGGATGCGGCTCCAAGGCTTTGTTCTCAGTGTTGAGACACCGATTTGGGAACTGACTCTAACCCCAAGCCGGAGCTGAGGGGCTGAACTCTGGCTGTACTTATGCTGTCTCTCCTGGAGTTCTCTGTTCACGGTACAGATGCCCAGGTTCCACGCTGGCTCAGCTGCATAACTCTCCAAGAGTGGTGGGCTCCAGGTCAAGGCATGGTTGGAAAGCTCCCAGCAGACTCCACAGTGTACTGGCTAATGGGTTGGGGGTTACGGTGGGGATGTCAGCAGGACAGGCCTGGAGGATGAGGAGGCTACCTGCTATCACCCAGGCGCCGACTTCCAGGTGCAGCCTAGAAGCAGCATGGAGCCGAGCAGCCATGTTTCGCAGTGGTGTAATGTTGCTGCCGAGTGCACTTGAGAGGTCTGAGTCAGGGGGCGTGGACCAAAGCACTCAGGCCCTTGGTGAGCCACTGGCATCAACACCCACCCAGGAAAGATCAGGCATCCAGCTGAACGATTCAAACACGCTGGGCTCTTCTCCCTCCAAGGCCACCTGAGCCGAGAGACTGCTTCCCCTGGGAAATGGCCATTTGATCTCCATGGTACCACAATCCCTGCCAATTCCTACTGCCTCCGGTAAAGTCCTTGTGAACGGCTTTCTAGGAACAAGCTTAGGGCTTTGTTTGTTTGTTTTGTACATTTTGCTGTTCCTGACTTGGGTAACCCTAACTGAAGCCTCTCACGCTTCTTCGGGTTGTTGGCGCCATGAAGGTGCACACCAGGTGCCCTGTGGTTTAGAAGGTCCGGAAGGTGCTTCCGTGTGTACTTAAGTCATTCCAGACACGGCTTCAGATGTGGGAGAACATCTGCGAAAGCCATCACTTCTCCTCGGTCTGTGGAGCTAGTTGGCTCCTCAGCGCTTCCTACGCTTACTGCGACAGTGAGAAATTGTCCCTTTGGCCTCCGTCCGCTGTGTGTCTGCTGTGACCGTATTGGTTTCCCTTGGTTCCTCTGCTGTTTACAGCTGCCTGGGGTTAGGGACTGGTCTGGAGCTGGAGACAGAGGAAGCGCCCCCCCCCCACCCCCCCGGAGCTTCAATAAAGGACGAGCAACCTTCTGGCTCAGTCTGGCCACTGCCCATCTGTGACCTCAAGTGACCGCCAGCAAATGACAAGATGGTTTCTTTGCTGATGGTCTTTTGAGCGAGCGACATGTGAAGAGCCACCAGGCTACTAGGAGGATGGGACGGAGACTCCGTCAGCCCAGGCTATGCCTTTGGACTGGCAGAAGCTGGGAATCAGCCCTCAGATGCTAATGAGGGGGCCTCAGGCTCTGGAAGGCTCAGAGCATAGGGCTGTTGGAGGAGCTTTGGCCTGCTAGGACCCCAGGGCTGACTCTGTACATGCCTGATTAGCATATTAGAGAACACAGCTAAGGTCTCCCTTGGGGTTATGTGGGGAAGAGGAGACTTGCCATTGACCACCTTCATGGCATCAACAACCTCAAGCCTTCTCTGCTTACCCTCTTCAGAGCACACCTTTATGGCTCCAAGTCAGGCCCCAGCTGGCCTTGCGGCTGGCCTCAGGCCTTTCTGGTTCTCCATTGGATCGTTCCGGATTGCTCCTCAGGTGCGGACTCTCTCTACCTCAGCTAAGCGTTACATCGCTGTAGCACTAAGACTAGGCTTGGGCAAGATGCTGAGGGCCTGAACTCCTTCCCCACTATGAAAGGAAGAACCCAGCACACTGGGATGCTCAGAACTTTAGGTGCAGAGCAGGCGTGCTCCCTGGTCCCTGTTCCTCCCCGCTCAGCAACAAAGCCTAGGGAAGCCTACCAAGTGCAGCTCCTCCCCGAAGACTCGTGGCTCCAAGGTACTTACAGGCAATCCCAGAGGGCCCCGGTCTCCTTTTTCTCCCTGGGAGCCCTTCTCTCCTCTACTGCCATCTAGGCCTGCTTCTCCCTGCATGGAAAAAAAAAAAGTTTGGAGAAGTCAATGAAGGGGTCTGCTGCCGACAGCTCGCCCACTCTTTTGCCGTGGGGTCTTAGAAGCTAGGGGTGGCAGTCCTGACATGCATTAGAGTGAGGGAAGGGTCAGTGAGGGAAGGGTCGGGAGAGATGGGGCAAGAGTCTGATCATTTGCTAAGCAAGCCACTCCCCGGAGTTCTGGAGGCAGACGGGGGAACTCCACATTCCAAAAGCAGATCAGTAGTGGATGTCAGGGGGACTACAGAACATCCTTCTGCCCTGAAGGCCAAGGTGCGCCGATTGGGCGGTACCATTTAGGGAGACAGGTCAGCTAGGTCTCAGAAGCGTGTCCTACTCACAGTATCTGTCACATGACCTTTTTCCTTACCTTTGGTCCAGGAACACCTTGGAGGCCCTGTGTTTGGGAATCAGAACAAGGAGCATTAGAGATTGACACGTGTAGGTGATCACAGACAGACATGCAAGGGTTGAGGGATGTGGCGTCTCAGCTCTTGAGGGGTAGAAGGGAGTGGGGGCGTGGTTTAAGCTTGGGGCTTCCTGGGGTGGAGTCAGAGCCATCTGCGCAGCCATGGGCTGGTACTAAATCTCTCTATGGCTGCCTCGAAGTCTCACGAAGGGAAGAGGAGGTTATCAGTGAAAACAGAGGTATGCCAAACACTGAATATGTGGGAACCCAGACTTTTCGTTAAATGATGTCCGCTATCAGTATTGCTGCTAGTATAATGGATGACCCAGAATATAAGAGGCATCGCGGACCATGGAGAGGTGAAGACCCACACCTGCTCATTTGAGCTGTCCAGGACCTTCTATTTGCATCCAACTGCAAAGGTTTTAATGGGCCACTTAAAAAAAAAAAAAAACAAAAAACAAAACAAAACAAAACAAAAAAATGCATCCTCTTGATAACAGGAAGGAGGAGGAAGGGGCAAGGACAGATACCTGATAGAAAGGGTTAAATAAATGTTGGGCAGAGTGCATGACAGAGCAAGCCTGTGGCTTCCATGCCAGTCAACCAGGCTGTGCCCGGGATCCCTGGTGTGTGTCACCTACTGGGATGACATGTTACAATGAGAGGGATGAGGGATGGGGGGTGGGATCTGGAAGTGAAAATCTCTCTGGGGTAGAAGGATGCAGGGGAGGATGAGGTTGAGTTCAGCGACTGCCAAGGGAAGAGACACGGTCAGTCCAACCACAATGGCCGAAAAGCTACAGAGTCCCTGACACTTACCGGAGGTCCTGGGGGACCCTCTGGCCCTGGTGGCCCAGGAACCTAGAAGCCAAAGGGAAGTTGTGTTATGCTCTGTTATGGTTTTGGTCCAGCTAAGGTCATGGGAGGATAGGATCACCACCGAAGATCAGGCCAGTATACACCTAAAGGAGTCTTAGGGCAGGCACTCGGCAAACTGTTGGCCTCCCATAGTGCTGGCCTGAAACTATTTCCAGGAAACGTTTCCAGAACACCTCCTCCTCCAGGTTACCCTGGGATACCACTTAGCTAGCGCTGGATTTGCGCTATGCTACATATGGCAAGCACAGCCCAGGAAAGGAGTAAGAAGAGCCCTGCCCATTAGGTAAGATGTGATCTCTCCAGTATGCCCAGACTCTACCCCCTGCTGTCTTCAACTCTGGCCTCTCTGCAGTCATCTGTCGCCTGGACCCTGGTAGACATGCGAGTTTGAGATCCTTGGCTTAAGAGAGCCAAGACTGGTTTATCTGAAGCCAGAGGAGGCTGAGATGGTCCCGAAGAATATTCTTCAAGACTACTAGCTCTGCCCCAGGTTTGTAATGGACAGGCCAGTAACGGTTGTATTTTTTTCGAGGGTCGGTGTGGCAAGAGGGATTTAGGCCAGATAAGAAAGCACCAATGCCCTTTGGACTGTGGTGATTCTGCTCCATATGATCCATCTCCTTGTAGAGAACATAGCCTCTACAAGGAAAAAAAAACCCAACAACAACAATAAAAAGAACCCCTGAAACCAGGGATAGGGGTTAGGGTTAGGGTTAGGGCCTGTGGGTTGGCCTGTGGCCGTTATCTGTGGTAGGTTAATACGTTAGTTGATGTTCAGCCCACTGTGGGCAGCACCATTCCCTAAGCAGGAAACTGCATGGGTAGAGAACGGAAGCCGAGTAAGTGAGCAGATATGCATCTATTCATTCTCTCTGTTCTTGACTATGGATGTCATGTGACTAGCTGACTCAAGTTTCTACCACCCTGACTTCCCTGCATCAATTGACAAAGAGCCTGGAACTGCGAGTTAAATGGAATCCTCTTTTTTTTTCTTTTCTTTTCTTTTTTCTTTCTTTTTGTCACAGCAACAGAAATAAAAGTAGGGCATTTGGACTGGGGCTGTCACTTAGGGGTAGACCGCTGGGCTAGCATGCATGAAGGCTCTAGATTTTGTCTCCAGTAAAACACACACACACACACACACACACACACACTGTTCTTATTATAAATAAATAATGTACGGATCTGATGCTAAGTGCACACAGAAATCCACATTCCACTGAGCATGGTGATGCCCTCAGGAGGCAGGTAGATCTCTGTGAGTTCAAGGCGAGCCTGAGCCACATAGTGAGACTGTGCCTCAAAACAAAATGAAAACAAAAAAACCACCAAAACAACAAAAGTACTCTTGTTTATTTGGGTTTTTGTTTGTTTGTTTCTTGAGACAGGGTTTTTTTGTATAAGAGCCCCGCCTGTCATGGAACTGGCTTTGTAGACCAGGCTAGCCTCAATCTGACAGACATCCACCAGCCTCTACCCCTCGAGTGCTGGGATTAAAGACATGTGTCATCATGTCCAGTTTATGAGAACTATTCTTGTTTAATGTGTTTTAAATATCTATTATACTCTCCCATAGTCCATTTTACCTGGCTAGCAACTTAAAAATGTTTAGAAGTAGCACAGGCCTATTAAATAGTTTATATATGAAAGTGAATTAAAAGCAGGAAAAGCAATCTATTTCTGTCCTATTTAATCGAGAGGACTGCTCACACTTTTTTGCCTGGTTCCCTCCCTAGCTTTTTGGACATCTCAGCTACCACTGAATACAGTTACGTACTTACAAGGACACATAAGTATAATTTGATTTTCTACTCTTTTCTAGTTGATGTAAAACTGCTTTTTCTATTTTTGGCTGTGTTCCCCTATGAGCCATCTTCCTTGAGGAAACACTGGCCGCCGTGCAGGAGAGCAACTGTCTTCTTGGATAGGGCTGTAAGCCGCTCTTGGCACGAGAAAGGCCCTCAGCCATGGGCAAAGCTATTACTACTAGCTTATTAGCCTAAGGATTTTTATCCCTTCCTTCTCGTTAGGGATAGCGTCTGTTTCCAATTTGAACTTGAAATACTTTTGGGAGGAACATTTGTGTGTATAATGCTTTTCCAGAATCTAGGATCTGCTCTTCAGGGTGCAAGCCATTCTTAATAAGGAACAGTGGTAGCATACAATTAGGTCCGTTTCGCTCGATTCAGATGGGGCTGGTGACATTTAAGGGTGACGGGCCAGGAGAGCTCGTGGGGGACTATGAAGCTTGGTGGTCTCTTGCTTTGCTCTCGGGTGGCTACTAGACTGCCCGGACCTTCTTGCCAAACATCGTCTCCCTCCCATCTCTAAGATCTCTGTTGCTTTCCCCAGTGCACATATACACAGGGCTATCCATCTTCTGCACAGCCCGTGTCCATGGCAACTTCCTGCTCCTCAATCTTCTCCTCCCCTTCCGAGATGTCTCTCAAAGAACCCCGCCCCTCTGGAAAGTGTTCCTCTGATACTTCGTGACAAAGTCCTACTTGTCCGTTCAGAACTTGCCCAAATGGCTGGACCTCTGCGGCCTGGGCCGGGCAGCTGCATTTATCTTTCTTTGTCTACTACAGCCCCAGGATGCTCTCTGAATCCTGCAGAGACTGCGTGACAGCAGGGTGGTCTTGGGGCTTGGAACCTGACAGCTGCCCAGCTTCTGGCCTTCGCCAGTCATAGATGCTAAGCAACGCGGAGAAAACTTTGATATTTCTAGTGATGCCCTTGTCGGACGATCCCATTAGAGAAGAGCTGGGTGACTTACCTCTGCTCCTGGGTCGCCTTTTTCCCCTGCTTCGCCTTTCTCTCCCTGTGGGAACAAAACCAGCCATCCCGCTGTGAGAGCTGGGTAGCCAGGAGGTTGGCCACAGGTCCGCCCCTCACATCTGTGACAAGCTACCAAGCCTGGGCTGCTCCTGGAGAGACTACATAGGCAGCCCAGCCTGCAGGACAGGACCAAGATGGCCCTGTGACAACGGTCTTCACAGATCTCAGGCTGTGGTGGTGAGGGAGGGGCTCGCACTGCGGGTTCTGTGGCAGACAGGCTGCAGGGTGGTGTTGTGACATGTTTCTCACTCTGGAAAGAGACTTGTGGCATCATGATGCCTGCCACTCTGTGACTCTGTTACACATCATCACATGTATGTGCTAAACATAGGAAAATGTGACATATGCTAACACTTGTTGTAGATACACACACACACACACACACACACACACACACACACATATGCACATGGTTCTGCCTTGCTAGTTCTAGACTCTAGAAAGGCCCTTTCTTTAAGAAGTAAGCTAATATGAGGTGAACTGTCCATTATGGGGAGGGCCACGTGTCAGAGAATTGTAGGTGCTGGGGAACTTAGTCCTACTATGGCAAGTGGTTTGGGAGGGGGTCAGAGGCTCCAGTAAGAACACAGACGACCACTGGCTTGACCGAGGCCTTAGGAGACCTTGGTTGGGGAACCCACCCATGGCAGGCCTCAGCTTCCGAGGCGCAGAATATATAGCGGTAAAGGTGGGCCATTTTAAGCTGCTGTTTGTGATGGTTTATGGTACATTGCTAGACAGTGACTACGGCTCAGATCCCAGAGCCTGGGGGATGGGGACAGTGGTGGAGGTGGATGAGAAAGAGACCACACCAGACCCAGAGGCTCAGCTTTGAAAGTGGGCACACTGAAAGGCTGTGAGCCACCAACCGGCCTGAGCCAGCTGGGTACATAGTCACTTTTGGGGTCTACTGAGTTCACGTGTCCGACCTCTGAGGTTCTTTCTACTTCTTTTGTGTTTGTGTGTGGGTATGTGGGTGTGTGGGTATGTCTGTGTGTGAGGGTGGTTGGTGTGTTTGTGTGTGGGTGTGTTTTTGTGGGAGTAAGTGGTGTGAGGATGTGTTTGTGCGTGTGAGTGTGTGGGTGGCTGGTATGTTGGTGTGAGGGTGTGTTTGTGGGTGTGTTGGTGTATGGGTGGGTTGTTATACAGACATGCTGGTGTGTTGGTGTGTACATGTACTGTGTGTGTGTGTGTTGGTGTGTGGGTGTGTTTCTTTGGAGGTGTGTTTGTGAGACTAGAGGCAGGATGTCAATCTTGTGTTCCCCAGGTGCCTGCCTTGTTTGCTCGCTCACTTTCTCCCCCCTTTTCTGGGACATAGGGCTCACTGATGCAGCTAGGCCGGCTGAACTGCACACCCCACGAGGACATAATGTCCCTTTATGGCATGCATAGATGCCAGTCTCCTTCTAGGTCTAAGGGGGAAATTCTATGTCTGAGTCCAGCGCTCCAGTTAAGGAAGCCACCACACTGTGTACTGAAAGAGGCTAGAGCTCTGGACCCAATCAGGAACCCAGGGCAGCTGCCAGACCCCGGTTAGCGTAAGCCTGGCATGGTGCTGGGCACTCTTAGGCTGTTGGCCCCAGCGAGGGGCCCCTTGTTCCTGCGCTCTCATCTGTAGCTGCCCGTGGACACCCTTGACACCCGGCCCTCTCGCCTTACTGTGAATCCCGGGAGCCCGATGGGCCCAGGCAATCCTGCCGCTCCAGGCCTCCCTTCGTCACCTGGTTCTCCTTTCTCCCCAGTTGGGCCGTCTAGACCCTACAGATCGACAAAGACCTCTGTCAGTGAAGCTCCTAGTCATCACACTGAGAAAAAATGTGCCATCTAGGGCATGCATACATGCTCGACTCCCTTCCTCCGAGGGTAGCGCCATTTCACAGATGGCACTACTGAGGCTCAGCGGAAGCTCCTCCACTAGGTCAGCAGCCTAGCTGGAAAAGGGGGAGGGGGTTCTTTCCATTCATGCAAAACTCTTCGGATGTAGGGCTTCTGCATGATTCTGGAGAGGCAGGCTCACAACCCTGCCTGTGTCTTTTTCACAGGCCATGAGGAACTGTGAGCCTCTGCAAGGCTCAGTGACTTCCCCAAGGACACAGATGAGGCTGGTGCAGGACTCAGGTCTCCTGAGTCGGGACACTCTAGGAGACCGGCCTTCATAAGGTAAGCGGCCTGGTAGGTAGTGACTCTTGGTTCCCTGAGCCCTGGAGCAGCTGGCGGCATGCAAAGGCTGTGTCAGGATGGAAGTGGTGCATGCAGGATGCCGGATGCCCAGACACTTACCTGGGGGCCTGCTGGTCCTGTCTCCCCTTTCTCCCCTGGACTTCCTGGGGGTCCGACCTCTCCCTTCATTCCCGGAGGCCCGTCCTTTCCTGGGGGTCCTTGAGGACCAGCGGGCCCCACATCTCCTGGTTTTCCTCGAGGCCCCTATAGAAACGTCAACAGTACTTCTTAGGGACGTTAACGGGGGTGGGGGGATGGGGGGGAAGAGGAGGGAGGGAGATCGGAAAATGCTTGGTGGTCAGAGGACTGGGCTCAGTGGTGCTAGATGAAAGCTGATAAAGATATCCCCAGGCTGGCTCTGTCAGGGTACAGCTGGAACCCCTCTTCCTGGCCCTCCTGGGCTTGCTCCTGAGTCCTCCTGCCCACACTCCCACTTGCAGAATCCTTGCTGTAGACACTGTTGCTTACCTTGTCCCCATCGTGTCCTGGAGGGCCTGGCAGTCCAATCTCCCCCTGCAGCGGCGGCAACAGAAATGGTTTAGAGCAGAGACACCAATGCCCACTTCCTTGGTACCCTGCCCCCCCACCCACAGACTTCTGGAAGGCTCGCCTTTGGTCGCCTTGGTGTCACAGATGAGGATCCCAGAGTGAAGTGGTGAGGGGAGCCGAGCATCCTGTGACCCATGTTTTAGCCATAGTCTCAACATGGTATCTCTGAGAGCATCACCCATCCCATGGCTCCTGTCCTCACTGCCTACGGCGGGGCTCCTATCCACTTTACAGCAATCTCAGAGTCTTCCTCATTTACATTGGGGGTGGGGTGGGCAAGGGTGAGCAAACAGAGGCTTCCAGTTCTGCTGGCTGGGTCTGGAGTGACTTTCTAGAGAAGGATACCTTCTTATAGGCAAGCTCTTATAGGCAGAAGAAAGGGGGGGGGAATACAAGGTTTCTTCTAAGAAAAGCAGAGGAAAGGGTGGGTGGAGGATCAGGATAATGGCAAAGGCACAGAGTGGGGCAGTTCGGAGTTGGAAAGGGGTAACCTGGTCTGGTAGTTGTGAGCAGGGGATATGTTCCAGATCCCATTGTATATGGGGGCTGAAGCACAAGACCCAAGTCTAACTACCAGGGAAGAATGGCAGAGCTTGAGGCTGGGAGTAAGGGGACAGGGGTGGGAGGAGGGGCCTAAAGTATTGAGAGGACTGACTGGCAGGCAAATGTGAAAGTCCTGGGATGATGAGGGGGCCATAGAATATTGGGAGCCCTAGGGTCATGTGCTCAGAATGCATCATCTTTCCAGTGTCTTAACCACCTTACCCTGTCCATGCTCCACCCCTCCTCCCCCCAACAGCCCCCTGCACCTTCCCAGTTCCCATCCACCATCGGGGCAAGTTTTACCCTTTGGCCTGGAGTCCCTGGAGGTCCGGGTGGGCCTGTTTGTCCAGGAAGACCAGGAGGCCCCTAAAAAGGAAAGGAAGAACTGTCTAGCAAGAGCGGTTGGCTGTCACCAGAGGGCTGCGTGTGGGGCTGTTTTACAGGGGTCAGTCACTTTCAAACAGAATTTCCTCAGTTGTGTGTGTGTATGTGTGGTGTGCATGTGTGTGTGAATGATAGGGTCTCATACAGTCCAGACTGGCCTTGAACTCATCATTATATAGTTGAAGCTGGTTTTGAACTTCTGAACTGCTTCTACCTCCTGGAACTACTGTTTCTACCTCCTGAGTACTGGGGTTCCATATGTGCACCAACATGCCTGCTTTTATGTGGTACTGGAGACTAAACCTAGGGCTCTGTGCCTAGTCGGTGAGATTTCAACCAACTGAAGTACATCCCACAAGCCTCTGGGGTTTTGACAAAGCAAATAATATGTGGGAACTCCAAAAATGCAAACAGATGAGCACTGGGGTGTTGGGTGGTAACCGGGGGTGCAGAGAGCTATGCCAAATAGCTTTTCCTCCAGGAGTACAGAGAGAAAATGTGACTTTTCCAGGCTGGCTAGAGTCAACAGCATACACATCCGTAATGGTGGAACCGGCTATGTGATGGCATCCTGAAAAGCAGGGCAGAGATCCAGTTCTGACCCAGGCAATGACAGGAACAATTATCAGGCACATTATGTTGTGAAAAGAAACCACGCTTACACTGTGATTCTGTTCCGTGAGATGATAGAAAACAGTAGTCTGCTCTGCATGGACAGAAAGCCATTTATAATGTGTGTAGGAGGGGTGGGTGCAAGATGAGTCTCGTGGCTTCTGCGTGACATCCACACATTGAAATTGGTACACTTTCCTGTAAGCTACCTCATGAAATATGCTACCTCTGGGTAACTTTTTCTTCCTAACCTCTGTTGTGCCCACTGTGGTGGTGGTGAGGTGTATGGGTGGGTGCATGTGTGTATGGAGAAAGAGGTTAAGCCTGGGTGTCTCTACTATCCAGCTTGTGGTTCTATTGTTTTTGTTTTGTTGCGGTGGTGGTGGCCGTTGTTGTTGGGACAGGGTCCCTCACTGGTTTGGAGTTCATCAAGTAGGCTAGGATGGCTGGCCCAAAAGCCTCAGGGTTTCACATGCCTCCTCCTCCTCTTCCCCAGAGCTGGGAGTATGAGGTCATCCATAAGTTTATGCCACCATGTTTGGCTTCAAAAGAAGTGTGTGTGTGCGCGTGTGTGTGCGTGTGCACGTGTGTGTGCATGCACGTGCGTATGTGTATGTGTACTTGTGCATGCACACTTAAGCTATAGCATGAGTGTAGAGACATCTTTATGGAATTTGTTATCCCCTCCCCCATGGTTCCATGGATGAAATTCAGGTCCCCAGGCTTGCACAGTAAACACCTTTACCTGCTGAACCATCCCCCTGGCCCAATACTTGGGTTCTGGTGATCAAACTTGGGCCCTCATGTTCAAAAGTCCAGCAAGGCCATTACTGACAGCTATGTGGGCCTCACCCCGATGGCCCTTTAAAAATCACATATTTTAGTGTTCCCAAATGAGGTTCATTGGTTCCAGAACCTTGTCATTTATACAAGTGTTCGGGGAAATAGTCCCTGGAAATAGTTTTTCTTTTCTTTTCTTTCTTTCTTTATTTTTTGAGACAGGTCCTGTAGGTGGCTCTAGCTGGGCCACCTACGTAGACCACTACATAGACCAGGCTGGCCTTGAACTTGGGGTGACCCTCCTGCCTCTGCCTTCTGAGTGCTGGGACTGTGGACGTGAACCACCCATGTGTCATCCTGCTGTGTACAGGTCCCCAATATTAGAGAAGTGTGAGTCCCTTAGAGTCAGAACTTTAGGACCCCTTATGCTCTTTGCTGTGGAGGCTGAAGTTGGAAACAGTTGTCATGACTACAAATGTTTCCTTCAAGCCTGTCACTGGTCAGCACATGTGCAGAACCCAGCGTGGAATTCCAGGGTTTTTCCAGGAACAGATACTGAGATTGCATAGACAGCTGTTACCCATTTTTTTTTTCAGAAGTGGGGGAGAGGGAGAGAGAGAGGGAGAGAAAGGGGGAGAGGAGAAGAAAGAGAGAGAGAGAGAGAGAGAGAGAGAGGGAGAGAGAGAGGGAGGGAGAGAGAGGCTGTGCCATTAGTGATTCTATAACTACAACCCAGAGTTCATGTTGTGCTTGAGCAAGCCTTGGTAGGTGAGGGGCTGTCACTACCGACAGCCCTGATACAGGGGCATGCAGCTCCTGCCCCTGCTTGTTGGGCTTGAAAGCCCCTCTGTCTGGCATGGCTCAAGAGCTCAGTATAGGCCGTCCAGAGGTCAGAACTCTAGACTGCTCTCCACGCCCAGTGCCTGAGGGAAACCAGGGAGGAGGGTGACTTACCATTAAGGCCAACGTCCTGATCTCCTGAAAACAAGACAATACAATACAATTAGCCGGAGAGCAACTGTCTCCACCTGTCAGGTCCCCTCTGCAGGGATGTCTCTCTGGAGGGGCGGAGCGGAGGAAGACTGTCACAGATATGCTCTGGTGGCTCTCAGTTCTATGGCAGGCACTCCCACACCGCCCAAAGGTTTGTTAACTGGATAGAGAACACTTGGATGTGGTCTCTCCAAAGCCCAATGCTGCTCCCGTCAGCCTAGCCCTGCTTCCTGTGGGGTGCAAACTCTTAGCCACAGGCTAGAAGGACAGACACAGCGCCCCTTTCTTCCTAGTCAATGAGGGGGCTTCCCCTTTTCTTTCTTCTCTCAGAACCTGGAGAAGGCAGCTGGCAAGGCACTTCCTAAAAGCTCAGCAGGCAGATGGCTCTAACAGAGACTCCCACACCTCCACACAGCTTCCCACACTTGGATGGTCTGAAGGATCCACTCTCGATCCGGTGTGCTTTTGCCCTCAAGGGGAACTCTGGAACTGCCTGGCCTTCACTAAGCACGGGACACTGCCAGTCTAGAGGCCAGTCTTGAGATATGCTAGAAAAATCCTTCAGAACACAGGGCGGCCTCTCCACTTAACACCACCGTGATCCAGCAATGAACTGTGCCCGAGGTCGAGGCACCTATTTAAAAGATAGGGGGGCTCATGGTCTTGAAACAGGAGAAACGGACAGAAAGTTGACACCTTTCAAGGAGGCAGCTCCTACCAGGTGAAGGGGGGTTACTCAGGAGTGGTGTGTCCCTAGGGCCTTGATGAATGGCACTTTGTGGAAACCACGGTACTCCCAATGACACTCGGCTTAGCTAGAGTCCATGTATTAACCAGATGAGACAAGACATCGAGCCCCATAATGCCAAATAATGGGACCAGCTGCTTGGAGGCTCCATAGAAGCTAACAGAAAGCAAGGAAAGGACTCATTATCTGGAAGTTTAGCTAGAGACAGCACTGGCAAAGGCAAAGGCTGAGTGAGGTCCGGCGGAACCGGCAGGTCTCCAGCCTCCAGAGCCCACTCACCTGAAGCGCCTCGTTGATGCTGCCATTATAATCCACCATCTCTCCCTTGCCGGGTTCACCCTTGGAACCCTAGAAAGCAGAGAAGGTCTCAGCCAGAGTCTGGGACAGGACAGGAGGGGCCTGAGGGCCTGAAGCCCACGGTGTCGGTACCAGTGCCTGCTGGGACACGGAGTAGCATAGAGCATCCAGGGCCGTTTGTCAGGACGCTCAAGGCTTTGCAGAAGAAACGGGACTAGCTAGGCCCAGAGATGGTAGAATCCAATCACCATGACTATGCAGACATCCCTCCTAGGGTCCAGCCTTTCCCTTCCCACCCCTCTAAGAACACAGGGTCAAGCCCTTTCACGCTACAACTCCAGGTAAGAGATGAACCTACCTTCGGACCAGCGGGTCCCTGTTCCCCAGCTGCTCCTGGCTGCCCCTGTTGCATGATAACAGTGAAATGGGTTGGTAAGGCTGGATGCAAGAACACCCAGTGTCCTTGGGGGGAGCTATACCCTAAGGGCCATGGAAGGGCCAGGGAGCTTGCTCATCTTGGCTCAAGCCACCAACCAGAACGCAAACTTTCCTGTTGGTTTCAGTGCAGGTTCCTCTCCCTTCCAGAAACATCCCCGACACCTGCCCTTCGCTCGTCTTCCTCTGAGTTCCAGATCTTTGGGGTTCTACACCTTCTACCCTTAACGATGTCCCTTCTTTTCTGCTGGGTTGCTGGTGACTCCTGTCTGTCCCCTTGACCCCCTTCCCCCCGTTCCCCAAACCAGTCTTGTCTTTGGTAGCAGGGATCTAGCCCTTGCTTCTTCTGATTTCCACCCTGTCCTGGCAGCAGGGCTCACTGCCCTCTGTTCAGTGATGGCCACAGGGCGCCCACGTGGTCCTTTCAAGGACCACTTTCCCTGGGACAGAAGAGCGCACAGGTTGAAACCCAGAGGCCAGGGGTATTGGGGGATAGGGAGCAGCTAGAGGGATACTGATGTCTTAGGGTGGGCCAGCGGCTGAAGGTTGTTCCTACTGGAAACGGGGCCAGGTAATACGGAGTAGGTGGGATAGTGGTGTCAAGCGAAGCACAAACCACACATCTCGGTTTTCTAGGATAATGTTAACTTTGAAGACAAAACGCCACATGTGGTCATTCCCAGGGCCACCTTGACTGTATCTGGAATGAACTACAATCCAGAAATGGGCAGCATGCCTGTGATCCAGATCTTGAGGCACAGTGGCCATGAAAAGCTTAGGCCCAGGCATGGCGGTATATGCCTTTAATCCCAGGAGACAGAGGCAAGCAGAACTACGAGTTCAAGGCCAGCCTGGGACAGAGCAAGTTCTAAGTAAAGAACAGCTTAGGTCCAGGCATGGCGGCACACACCTTTAACCTGGGCCACACCTTCTGCTGGAGGCCTACTTAAGGACCATGAAAGAAGGCAGGCTTCTTCCTTCTCTGCCTGCTTGCACTTACTTGCCAGCACATCTGTTGGAACCTCCTTCCGAATTTCAGCTTATACAGAGACCAGCTGAAACATCTAGCCTCAAGGGACTGAGTAACTACTAGATTCTTGGACTTCCCATTCACAGCTACCCATTGTTGGGTTAGCTGGACTACAGACTGTCATTTCAATAATTTCCTTTACTATAGAGCTATATCCCATAAGTTCTGTGACTCTAGAGAGTCCTGACTCATACACCAAGTCAAAGATGAAGGGAAACTGTATGCTCTGTCAGCTCCACTCAGATGACCCTGCCACCGTCCCTCCGAAGATCTGCCCCGCGTGTCCCTCTCATTAGGCAGTTTGGTTATCTTGTGCCTGTGCGGGAGGCAGGGACAGAAGGGACTTCTCTGTCTAGATCTGTGGTTCAGAAAGCTACTAGAAGTCAGAGTTCAGACTCCTTCCTCAGCTAAAGTGTCCCCGTCTCTGGGCAGGCTTTTCAAGCCCACTGTCTCAGAATGTAGGAGGTTGTAGCCAGCTAGCTTGGAGTCAGCGCTGGGGTCCAGTGAGGCTAGGGATGGTTGGCTTTCTGAGCTGTGTGTAAACAGCCAAGATTACCCTCATCCTGCAGCTCCTGACTGTGGGGGACTCTACCTTGTCTCCTTGCTGTCCTGGTGGCCCAGCCTGGCCATCAATACCAGCTTCTCCCTGGGAAGAAGAGAGACAAGGTGAGAGTACACAGAGCAGCTGGGCTAGCTGCTAGAGATCTAGGAATTCATCAGCAAGACGCCTGTACCAGGTCCTGCCTGCCTGGGCAACTGAAGGGGATACAGGCCCTGGGAATTGGGGGAAGAGAGTCCCCAGGAGTCCAGGAGAGGATGAGCGGGGAGAAGAACGAAGGTAGAGGTCAACCTGGTACTTCGCTTAGTAGTCCTGGGAGGTGGACCTGAGTTAGTGAATACAGCCTTCTAGACTCTCCTTCCCATGGTGGCCAGGTATCCCCAAGTTCCCCCTTAAGATCCAGGCTGTGACAACCTCATGACCTATGACCCCAGGCCTAGGAGGGAACATGGGGTGGTGGTGGTACTGGTGGTGGGCTCTGGCAAAGGCACAGCCCTGGCTGGGTTAGGTTGGAGCTGTTTCTCTAGGATGCTGGGAAGGCAGACACCACACTTAGCCCCTTGTTCTCCCGGTGCTATCTGTCTGTGCCAATTTGGGGCTCCATATCTGTCTTGATGCAGATGCCAGAAAAAAACTCACCTTTGGCCCAGGGGGCCCAGGGAGCCCCGGGGGGCCAGGCTCCCCTCTGCCTCCTCCAATGACATTGCCTGCATCACCTTTTTCTCCCTGGGGATGGAAAGTAGAGCTCTATCACTGGCTCCCCAAACTGGGCGAGCGGGTTGATTGACTCCTGTCCAAGGAAGAAGAGCAGCAGGCAGGACACAGTCCTGAGGCCAGGCGGACCGGAGAAAGGCCCTAAGAGGCTTGGGGTTTCCAGGTCAGCCTTGCTGTGGGACCAACATAATATTGGTAATTGAGACAGGGGTCGGGGGCACAAGTTACACTGGCCTCTCAGCAGTGAGCACTCCTGGGTGGGAAGAGAATGTGCCCTGTGACAGCAACCTTTGCCTGTCCCTTCAGTCCTGAATGCTCACAGCCTCTAGCCTTGGCTCTCCTGGGGGCCCTCTTTTATGTAGCTCTCCATGACTAGACCTCAAGCCTTTTTAAAAAACTGACTTAACGTTTAACAGTAACTTTAAGGAACCTCACCAGGTATAACTTAGTCGGAAAAGTGCTTGCCCCACGAGCTCAAGGATGAGAGTTTGGATGCCCAACACCGGCCACCCATCCCCCGCTGAAGTAAAAAGCTGGGTGTGGTACCATGCGTTTATAATCCCAGGGTTGGGGGAGGCAGAGGCAAGCAGATCGCAAGGCTCACTAGCCAACCAGCTTAGCTTGTCAACTGATAGAGAAACACCGTCTCAAAACAACAAGGTAGACATCCCTTGAGGAATGGTAACCAAGGTCAACCTCCAGTCTCCAATTTCATGTGTACCAGGCACAGGAGCACGCACACACGCGCGCACGCTTACGAATGCACAAATAAAAAAGTAATTTACATGGTTTTAAATGAGCTGACTTGCAGATCTCTGGGCAGGAGGCTTTCAGAACCTGCGTGAAGAAATCCAAGCCAGGTCGGAGTTACTGAATTCTACAAAATTGGTGCACTCATGGGCCCTTCTTGTGGAAGGACACTCTAATCTCACTGTACTCTGGCCACTTTCCCCTAGTCTGGGAATTTGCAGGTCCAGAGGGGACACGGAGGCTTGCAGGGAGCTTCCCCGAGCCCCTCATCCACCATTGAAAATGTGTATCCACCTACCTTCTGCCCCAGGAGGCCAGGGGAGCCTGCTGCACCCTTCTCACCCTGCAGGGAGGGGGGAGAACAGGGTTAAGAACAACCTTGTCCGGGAGACAGCACCTCTACCCCTCTTAGCACATGGCTCCCCTGGATGGAGAAGAAACACAACCACCATCCACTGCTGACTTCTGCTCTCCCAGGGCTGGGGGAAGGGCTGGAAGTGGGTATGGAAAGAGCAGTATAGAAAGCCAGAGGTTGGGAACTCCCTCTTGAATCCACTCTGCTCTCCTTCACGTCTGCCTCCCTGCATTGTGCCGGACTCTTTTGTCCAGCTCTTCCTGCCTTTAGAGAGCACCCATCCACCAGAACGTCTTTTTTCAGAAGTTTGTGTCATGGGTCAAATTGTGTTCTAGCAAAGTTTGGTGTTGAAGTCGTAGCTTCCAGTACGTCAGAAAATGACCTTCTTTTTCCTTTTTTGAAACAGGGTCATTGAAGATCAAGTTAAGATCAAATATGAAAGCGATCATGCTGAGAACCCAGTGTTCCCAGAACATTACAGGGCAGGGAAGTCTGCAGACCAGCAGCAGACAGACAGACAGACAGACAGACACACACACACACACACACACACACACACACACACACACACACACACACACAGATGCTAGGTGAAGCAGATGAGGTGAGGCTTCTGCAAGCCGGGGGAACATGATAATGGTCATAAACCACTCTAGAAGCCAAAGCCCTCAGACAGCGCTCCCCTCTTCCTCCGCCTTTGGGTTTCTGGCCTCTAGGGCTGAGAGAGGATGCGAGCTTTACTGTTGTTTAATACACTCCGTCTGTGGATCACTGGTACAGCACTCCCTGCCTCAGCTCTGTCCAATACGGAGGAACTCAGCTATTGGTCCCCAAGGCACGAAATCACTGAGTCCTGGAAGGATTAGATGAACCCAAGCTTCCTTTCACAGGTACAGCTGGCCTGCCCCATGAGCCAGGTGGCAGAAGACAGGCCATTTACTGAGCTAATGGCAGAGCCAGTCTCCCCAATGTCTCCAGTAGTCCTCCTATGAGGGTACAGTCCTCCCTTTGCCTCCACAGTGTGTGCATGAGTTGGCACGGGGGTCGTAACAAAATACCACACCTGGGTGGCTGAGATAGCAGAGGTCTAGTTACAATGCCATTCTGGGGCCGGGCAGTGGTGGTGCACGCCTTTAATCTCAGCACGTGGGAGGCAGAGGCAGGCGGATTTCTGAGTTCAAGGTTAGCCTGGTCTACAGAATGAGTGCCAGGACAGCCAGGGCTATACAGAGAAACCCTGCTTGAAAAAAAACAGAAAAAAAAATACAATGCCATTCTGCCATCTGGGTGCCTGGGCCAGGGAAAGGGGAGGGAGGGACTCTTTCAGTTTATAGACAGCTGCCTTCTGTCAGGGCTCTTGCTTGTCAAAGAGGGAACCCATCTCTCTTCTCCTTATGAAACCATCAACACCATCAGATTAGGGTCTCACCCATGTGACCTCACTTAACCTTTGTCATTCCCTACAAGCCCCACCCTCTAAGGCAGGCCCCCTTGGGGCTCTGGGCTTCAGCATATGAAGTTGGGAGGGTGCAGTTCAGTCTACAGCCGTGGACAGTGCACCCCACCAGTAGGGGGTCTGATTCGGGCTGCCAGTAGAACCCTTGCCTGCATAGTGCTGAGGGTGAGAACGCTCTGGGGGTTCTGGGGCCACAACCTCAATGGTCTTTCCATTGGGAGCCATGAACGACACCGCGGTGACTATAGTTGTCATGTCTCTGCTGTCTGCCCTTGGGTATAGGCTGTCTGGTAACATGGCACAGAGACAGGGAAGGAGGCAGAGAGAGCCAGGCGGGAGCCTGGTAAGTAGTCAGGACGGAGAAGATGGCTGCACCTGGAGTGGGCGTTAGCCCTACATCCCCAATAGCAGCAGCAAAAGATGCAGGTCCTATCTACAGGGATGCTCGGTAACAAAGATGCTGAAAGTTCCTTGGCCTTTCCCTGAGAGCCAAAGACTTCTGGAAGGGTGTGTGTCCCCAGGTTTGCTGGTCCATACCACATTCCTTTCTTCTACAACATGCCTATCCAGCACAGTAGCTACAATGGCAGAGCCCCAGGGGCCAGTGTCCCCTGAGGCGTCCTGTCCTCTCCTCTGGTCTTTTCCAGCACACCGAAAGTAGCCCCCGGCTTCCCTGCCTCTCTCTTAGAGATAAGAGGAGAAAGCCACTGATAGACAGGGCAGGAGGGGAGGATGAGGTGCAATCAGAGGTCAAAGTTCCCAGACAATGGTTCTCAGGCTCCTTTTAAGCAAGTGTTCAGGTGCCCACACAGGTACTACATGCTATATGGTATCTTAAGGGTTCCCAGTGCACACGTAACATATTCCCCTCCCCCTCCAAGGCTCGAATCAAAGAAATCTGTGTACCAGGGATTGAACTTAAGGTTTCCTGCATGCCAGCTAAGTATGCTACCACTGAGCTATATCCCCGGCCCTCTGACGCCATTCCCTTGGAGAAAAGGGCCTTGCTAAGTCCAACATTTTTGCCTTAGCCCTCTACGTAGGCAAGACGCTAGACCTGTGTTACCTGGCCTGGCTCCATGGAAAAAATTTTCCAAGTTTGTTTGACATTTCTGTCACGCTACATCCTTTTACTGTTGTAGATAAGAAGAGACACTTGTAAAGGCAGGGGACTGTGCTGGGCCCGCCCCCTCCCATCTCCCTGCCATGCGTACAGGCAGGACCAGGGATGAGGCAAGTCTTTGCAGTGTGTTCCTGATCAAAGGGCTCAGCCAGCTCCCCCAACGTACATGGACGCACGCACGCACGCACGCACAACTGGCCCCAGGGGGAACAGAAGCAAAATGGTGTGATCCCTGTCAGCCTTCGCCCCAGCCAATCTCATTTCTCTATGCCCCCCCACCCCAGGGTTCCCTTTCTACTAGTACCTTGGCTCCTGGTGTCCCCGGCTCACCCTGTATGGGAAAGAAGACTACAGTGAAGAAAAGAGAGACAAAGCAGGAACAAGGGCCCTCTGCTTTCCAGGGGGGGGGGTGTTTCTTCTGCTTAGGGCAAACCCCAGGACAGAGGCTCCTGAGGGTCTCATTTCCCCCCCCCCAAGACCAACGGTTCTCAACCTTCCTCATGCCATGACCCTTTAGTATAGTTCTGCATGCAGTGCCGACTCCCCAACTGTAAGATTAGTTTTGCTGCTACTTCATAACTGCAGTTTTGCTAGTGTTATGAATCTTAATGTAAAGGTCTGTGTTTTCTGAGGGTCTCAGGCAACCCCTGCGAAAGGGTTGTTTAATGTCCCCAAAGGGGGTCATGACTCACAGGTTGAGAAAACACTGCCCTAGAAGGATGGGAACATTCAGAACGTCTCAGGAGCGGTGCTCTCTGTGAGCAGAGCTGCTGCGAAGATCAGCATTGGGCATCTGTCCTGCCAGGGTGCCCCCTGTCTTGGTTAGGGGTTCAGGGGATAGGATGCTAGCTCTCAGAGTCTTTGGGAGCCCACGGCATCTTGTTCTGGAATATGGGACAGAGCTGGCTTCTCTCAGTGGCAGACTAGAGAGACCCTGAGTGGAGTCTGGAGACCTGGCTGAAACATCTGTTCTCCCCTTGGTCCAGCTATGATACTGCTGAGCCCAAGCCCTTGCTCTGTGGTTTCCTGACACCCTCTTATCCTGCCTCTGACACAGTAATGGCGTTTACCTACCTTCATTCCAGCCACGGCAATCCCAGGAACCCCCTGGTAGAAAAAAAGAAAAAAAAGGCATGAAGGTCTCTGGGGTCAGAGGCAACTGGCTGAGCCAGTCCAGCTCTGCCTGGCTTTAAGGTCCACTCACTTCTGCTGACTGATAGCTGGCACCTCCCCAGAGTGTGGGCGAATGTGACATGCTGAGTGGCACTCTTAGGAGCCGTACTGGAGGAGGTGTGGCCTTGTTAGAGGAAGTGTGTCACTATGGAAGTGGGGCTTTGAGATTATACATACAATATACATACACACATACACATATATATATGCCCAATGAAATGTTTTCATTTATAAGAGCTGCCTTGGTCATTGTGTCTCTTTACAGTGATAAAACTCTAAGACAGTCTATAAGGTCAAAGGATGGGGACTAGCAGGCAACACTGTAGGAAGGGGTTGGTTTCACCAAAGCACAGTGTACCCCTGTGTATAGGTGGGGTTACACCCATCATGGCTCTCTAGACCTGCCCTTATGAAATTCATTTTCATCTCCCCTTCCCCACAGGACTGAATACTTCGAGGTAAAAATGTTGCTCGAAGCATCACTTAGAAAATCCCTAGTGGGGGGCTCTTAGGGCTCTTGCCTTTTCTTTGGGTTTCGGGATCACACTAGAGCTGATAGCCAAGAAGGGTTTTATGATGCAGAAAGATCCAGAAAGGCCAGGATGCGATGGGAACCACATCACACTACCCCACCGGCTCATGTCAGGAAGGACAGGCAAATATGGGAAGGGAGGATTGAAGGAGGAAGTGTGTGCCCCATATTCCCAACAGGCTGTGAGAAGGAGAGGACCCAGGAAGGAAGGAAGATTCCCAGGGTTTGGGAGAGGACCAGGTACGGGGGAGGCATGAGTACCTTGGCTCCGTGCTTGCCTGGCATTCCCGGCATGCCCCGCTCTCCCTGGAAAATGAAACGAGAGAAACCATGAGAATGGGACCAGACGCAGTGATAGCCTGAGCTTGAGCATCAACACCCTATGAGTTCCCAGGACCCTGACATGGCAGCGGTGACACGGGCCACTCCCCTCAGTTCCGTGACACCATCTTGCAGGAAGTCCTAGGTCACAGGTGTAGAGCAGGAAGGAAGAGAGACAAAGAGAGAGGGGGGTGGAGACATACACACGCACGCACGCACGCACGTATGCACGCACACACGCACGTATGCACGCACGCACGCACGCACCAGTGGAGTTAGAACCTAGTCAAGGGGATGGCCTTGTACTACATATGCAGCTAAGGATGACCTTGATCTAACCCTCCTGCCTCCACCACGCCAGGCCTGAGTCAGACTGTGGCAAGACTAGTCATGTGACCTACCTACCTACTACTACAGACCTCTCCTCCCACCTGTGCCCCATTTTTACCCCCAGCATAGCACCTAGTGGCTTGGGCGAGGAATGAGCTTCTCTCTGCTTTTATCCAGGGGCCTCTTTTCTTCCCAAACTCCCTGGGCTTGTGAGCTGTTCATTTTTCTTTCTGGTCCTACCTGACCAGACACAGCGGCGCACTGGCTTTTTTGGGGATTTGTGGGCAGGGCTGTGCCTCTCAATTCTATCCCTCGTAATGTCTTCCAATGTCTCCCTCCCCCATGATCCTAGATCTACGGGAGGAGGGAGCACTGGGAAGGTAGTCATACCATCGTCACAGGAGACAAAAAAGGGGCAAAGCGAATGTGAGCCAAGGCTAGACTCCGGTTGCCTTGCCTCATGCACCGGACTCCACACGGCACCCCAGTATAAAGATGCAGTAGTGTCCTGCCAGCCCGCAGTCGCTTGCTTCGGCTGTGTTGAAGGTGATGCTGTGGTCAGTAAATCCAGAGCCCAGACTCACCGACTTCCTCCTGACCTGTATGCTCCCTCTGCCCGGACTCTTCTCTGCTATCTCAGAGGACCACTCTGCCCTCCCTTCTCCAGACAGAGACTGGAGTGACTCCCACTCTCTTCCTCCATGCTCGGCCCTTCCCACTGGAGTCTCCATGTCTCGTCTCCCAGCACATCCAAGAGATAATGAGGCTCCTAACTTAACAGTCTCCACGGCCCATAGATAAAAGCCTCGGGGATGCTGGGCTCTGAAGTCTGCCTCCAATCCTAGGTCCCCGGTACAGATAAACCCCCGTGTTCTTAAACATGCTAGCCACTTCCACGGCCTCAGGGCTCTCTGCCACTTCCTCAGTACAAAGCCCTATTTATACCTCCGTGAGACGCTTTACTGTCCCCATGTCCCGGTGCTGGGTCTCCTACCCTTGAGCTCCATCCTCTAGAGATGCCTTTACTTTTTTTTAATTCTGAGACCGGGGTCTCACCAAGCCCTGCAGGATGGCCTTGAGCTCACTCTATAGCCCGCACAGGATGGTAATCCTCCTGCCTCAGCCGCTTTGCACTCGGCATCTGTACACACGCTCACGCCCGTCTGTGACAGACGTTACATCACGCTCACCTTCCTAGAGCCAAGTGCCTGAGTTCTACAGACACCACGTAAATCCTCGTCCACCCTGGCCTGCTCAGAGTGACTTAGGGGTCCAAGTCAACACAGGCAGGTCCGCTCTGTGGCCAGCAGAGGGTGCAGGAGGACCTACTCTGAACTTTGCCATCTTGGCCACAGTAGTCTTGAAGTCCCCTCAGGGTCCTAGGTGGCACACATCTCTAGAGGAGCAGGTTCTCTGTTAACAGTCCATTGGACTCCACCGTTCTAACCCAGCTAGAAGCCCCCAGGCAGAGTCTCCTGGTATGTGCAGCGATATTGGTAGGAAGTTACCTTGGGAGGTCCTGCTCAGAGGCTTCGGTTTGTCTCTTCCCTTCTGGTTTTTGTTGGTGCTGGTTCCTTAGCTTTCTGCAAGGTCTCTGAACTCTCTCCTATCACCCCTGTGCAGAGCTGGGCTAAGTGGTCAGCGTGACTGTTTCTCTCTCCGAGCCGGTGCTGCACAGTGAGCTCAGCCTAGATCTGTTCTGTACCCGCTGGCTCTGCCCTGGCTGCCTGCATGGCTCTTGGGAGGGCAGATCAGCCAGAACTGGAGAGGAGGTGTTTGGTCCATAGTTCCAGAAAAAGGGCTCTCTGTAGGGAGCCTTAGCTTTAGGTGAAACACTCAGGTCTAGGAAGAGTCCTCTGTCGGGTGGCTGATCTCCCCTATTCCTGCCCCCATCCCCCTTGGTTGATCCTGGCCCCGGGGCCTCAGGACTTTTGCTGGGCAGGAAGCAGGGGCGCCTGGCTGACCCCACACCAGGGCTCTCTCCACTCTCATTAGCCTCACTACTCGGCTCCAGCCTTAGGGGCTTGCCCTGTCTGACCTCTGGACAGGCCAGAGAGCATTGCTTCCCGGATGGGGGGTGAGGCACCCTTCAGGACCCCAGACACTAATCTCAGAAGTTGGAGCAGGGGGCTGGCATGGCCATGGGTGAAGGAGAACAACACATCGAGGCTGTGTTTCTGTAAGATCTAGGATGTCCTTTTCTACTGTCCTCTCAGGGTTTTCAGTTCCGGAGGCGCAGGTGGAACTGTGCTCAGCTTGGTCCCCCCATCCCCGCTGGCTGGGTACCACGCTTGCCTTTGTGGCTTGGATCTCTCAGCTATCCAAGCCTATCAGAGTGGCTCTGATTCCTGTCTGCCTCTGCCTTCCCAAGTGGGGAATCCTAGAAGCTCGGGTGGGTGGAGGGGCAATCTACAACTCCTCTGGACCATCTTGTGGCTGGGCAAGTGGGTGCTCCAAGTGTCCCAAAGGGTCATAGCCCCTTTGCTCAGCATATGATAGCACAGGACGGGACTCCCAGGCAGTCAGCCACCTTTGGGGAGGGGGAGGGACGCTGGCTAACGAAAGTGACAAGAAACAATGAACAGAAGCCTCAGGGGGTGGGGGTAGGGGTGGGGTAGGGGTAGGGGCTTGGGGCTGGGGGGGCGCTGTCATTGTGGTTCAGGAGACAAATGTGTAGAAGGGGCCCCACTAAATGATCTTGAAGGTCTGTCCCAGCTCCTAGAGTCCCTTCATGTGTCCCTACCCCCCCAGTATCAACAGGTCCCCTGTCCTTGGAAGTTTCTTAGCGGGAGGACCCATCCTTTCTAGAGATGACAGGATGGCACAAGCTTGGCCGTTGGGCGTGGCTTCCTAATTGGTGATTTACTGTTTGTTGAACAAGCTGCACAGGGACTTGGCAAGAAGTCTGTCTGGAAAGAATAGGGGTGGGGCCTCAGTGTCAGCTCCGTGGCCAAGTAAAGGGCCTGGCAGGCTGTGGAGATGAATGGGTTTCCCTAACTTGAGGCCAGGCTCTACTACAAGGGGTTAGTGAAACGCCATCTTTGTTCTCTGCAGGGGATGGGGGATTGCCCAGCCGAGTGGCTGAGAGGGCTGGGGAGTTCTACCCTGGGTTAGGAGGGTAAGAGACACAACATTTTGTCCCAGGCAAGAGTTCTTGGTCTGTCCTTCCTGGAAAAAGGTGACTGGGTTCCTGCTTCCCTGCCCAGAAGCAAGGACCGGAACCCTGGAAATCCCAGGTCCTCCGGTAATTAGGGCCGGCAGGAAGTGACCCAGGGAATTCCTGGGTCCGGTGCCCCATTGAAGGCTTGGGGCTTTGGAAGGACGGCTGGCTTGTAATCGAAATTTGAGATCTGTTGATATGTACTCGGTCTCAAAGGAGAAGTCAGTTCTCATTAGTCTGTGGTCTCTGGAGAGCAGAGCAGAGCCCAGAGGTCACGGAGTGGGGGCTGGGGAGCCGGCCAGTCCCCTCGAGGCCACAGATCCAGGGCTTAGGTCTCCCTGGTCTTATCTGTATCCTTTTCAGGAGTCTCACTGGGACTTCCCAACATTGACATAACATGCTGTGTACCCTCTGCTGCTTAGAAATGCCACGAGGAACTTGGGTGACTTGGACCCTCGTGAGTCAGGGGGCACAGGGATCTGTCAGGAGTAGCTGAGGTCCGAGATCATCTGTTTTAGAAGCAAGCACCTGCTCAGCTACCGAGGGCCACTCCACAGGGCAAAGCAAGCTCTCAGTTTATCTAAAACGAGGTACCCATGCGCCTACATCCTCTGACCTGCAAGGTCTGAGCCCAGCCGTGATCTTTGTTTCCATCAAGAGAACATCTCAACAGCAACCTCATTTCCTTCCAGGACAGAAAAAGGAGGAAACCTTTCAGAACACTAAATTCCCTTGGAGACACTAACACACAGGTAGCAAAGTCACTCAGACTAAGGCTTTGGAGCCAGAGCAGGTGTGTCACCACCTCCCAGCTCTGGGATATGGGGAGATAAACTTGAGATCCGTACTTTGCTAAAGATACAAAAAAAAAATTTTTTTTTTCTGAGGGAGACTTGAACAGGAGACAATGCAATGCTCTATGGGACAGAGGGTGAGGCTCAATCAGTAGAATGCTTGCCTGGCATGCATAAAACCCTAGGTTCAATCCCTAGCACCACATAACCCGGGTGTGGGGGTGTGCCGCTGTAATCCCAGCACTTGGGAAGTCAGAAGGAGCAGATATTCAAAGCCATCCTCAACCACCAAATGGGTTTAAGGTAAGCTTGGGTTCAGAAAAGGGGGCGGGGCATAAGGTACCCTGTCCAGGCATGCAAGAGGTTCGTAACAATGTTGCTCCTTACTCCACAGAACTCTGCCTCCTTCAGAATGTGTGTCCTAGGTTATGGTCCTCTACAAAAAATCCAGAATAAAACAAAACAAAACAAAACCTCGCAGATAATATGGGGTGCACTAGACTCAGTACTAACTCTGACGCACTGGGAGACATGTTCCCATCAGGTCTGTGACCCATAGTGATTGGAAGGAGACCCAAGGTTGTGATGTGTGATGTTTGAAACCATGCTTTGCATTGTGCAGTATAGTTAAGGTAGATGGTCGCCATAAATCTGGGTCAAGCAGCCAGGCAGTGTGGCACACCCCCTTAATCCCAGCACTTGGGAGGCAGAGGCAGGTGGATTTCTGAGTTTGAGGTCAGTTTGAGGTCCACAGAGTGAGTTCCAGGACAGCCAGGGCTTCACAGAGAAACTCTGTCTTGAACCCTCCTTCCCCCCAGAAAAATCTGGGTCAATCAAGTACCACACATGTATCCAAATACATGCAAAGTCTAGGCAGGAGGGTTGGCCCCTGGACAGTTGTTTGGGATACACAAGGATGCTAACCACCCTGGGCTTTGAGCTCAAGGAGCCAATAGAGAAGCCAGCCTGGCTGGTCTGACTAATTAGACACCAGATCTAGCTAGTGGGAGAGATGGAGGGAACATCTCCTCTTCAAACTTCATAGGCTGAGGAATCAAACTCCACCTCGTGTGCCATGCCTGGGAGACAGAGTAAGAGGAGCTCACGTGGCAGGTTTACCTGCTATACTAAGAACACCCTCCCTTTTACTGTGACTGCATAGCTGTCTTATAGCTCAGTGTGACCATCACGGGTCACCCCCTCCCCCTCCGCAGGGGGAGGTGGGGGAGACATGCACCCAGGTCCACTCTGCCTCCAAATTAATACAGGCTGGTGAAACCTCCCTCACTATCTGTGCAACTTTAGGCAAAGTGCTAACACGCAGGTGATCTCTCTCTGCCCCGGCCGGGGAAGAACTGAGCGAGACGAGTGCCACTGCATGCTGGCTAAACTGAGATGTGAAGCATGGCTGCGCTCGACTTTGGGTACACGGGTCGGCATGTGAGGATGGCTGGGGTCGAGGTGCATGTGTCTGTCTCCTTGCGGGGGGGGCAGGGGGACCCCTCTACTAGTCGGCTAGAGCGCACTGAGACACTCGCTGGTGATAGGACTAGGGCACCAGAAGAGGGGAGAGGCACAGATCTGGGGTACGGAGGCTACCAGGGAGGTGGCTGGGAGGAGTGAAGGCCCAGAGAGGTAGAAGGCTTTGGCTAATAGAGAGGCGTGGCCTAGCAAAGAGAGGAGGGGCAAAGGGCTCAGTGGGAGGGACGGGCTGAGCAGGCTACAGTGGAGGAGGCTATGACTGTCCTAGATGTAGGATTAAAAGGTGGGGTGCCAAGGTACTACACCTAACAAAGCTCTAAAAGGCCTCTAGGGGATGCGTGTGGTCAGTCTGTGCCCAGGAAGCTATGACTTCCCTGAGCAAAAAGGGACCGCCACCTCAACTCCTGCAGACACGGGCTTAGGCCAGTAGCTCCAGGCCTCTGGCTCGCTCTCTCTCTGGCACCTGGCCTTAGGAAGTCACTGATGGAACTAGAACTGCTGTTTCTGGAGGGCCACCACCAGTCAGGTAGAGTACTCTGTGCTTGAGCCCAGCGGCCTCCTCCACCCAGGAGCTGCCCCTCCCTCAGTGGTACTGCGCTGGTCCTCTGCAAATGCAGGGATGCCTGTATCGAATGGAACGTTGCTATCACCTGCTCACATGGTGTGTGAGGATGCGCAAAGGTCCAGTACCAGGACACCCCAGTCCACAGCTGGGCCCTCTCCAGCCCCAAGACAACAGTTCCCTGGACTGTTTTTTTGCGGTACCGGACTTCTGGTTTGCAGCAGAGGCAGGCGCCTCCCGTCACAACACAGTCCCAGCCAAGGGCACCGCCATGACCCTGGGGAACTCCTCTACCAGGGCCTCCACCCCTTCACAGCATGAAAGCCAATCTGACCACACTAATGGGAAAACCGACCTATGCTGCATCAGGAGGCAATAAATTTTGTGAGTCCGGGTGAGAGAATGGGAGCAACCGCGGGGGCCATAATTTCTACTTCCCGACACAGAGCAAGCTTCTCAGTTTATGCAGAACTAATTAAAGATCTCTCGCGTCTCACCAGGCACCCGTAAAACACCACAGCAGTGGCAACCACCAGAACCCAGAGAGTGAGGTGTGCACTCCTGGACGAGTGAGTCTCTTTCCAAGGCCCCCCTGAACACCCCCCCCATACCTTTCCTTCCTGCCGAATTTCCCATTTGGGAAGGTTCTAGAGGATTCTGCAGCTTCCAGCCAGTGGCTGGGATCCTTGTAACACTGGGACCATGAGAAGGACCCAGGCCTAACTTGACTTCTGGTTCTGACCTCTCCTAGCTGAGACCTGGCTGGGCCTCAGTTTCCCCATTCGCTCGATGGAAGCAAATTTCAGCAGCCTCAGGGGATAAAGGAGTAGAAACAGTTCAGGTTGTATTGCAGGACAATGCTTGGCCCACGCCTGGCATTCACTAAGCACTGGCTGCCAGTGAAAGTCCTACGCTCTTAATGGCGATTGTAGTCACTGCTTCCCGGCCTTGGCTCAAATGGTTTCCTTGTCTAAAATGCTATTTCCTCCCAGATCTGCTGAAGGACCACAGAGACTGACTGAAAATGTCCACAAAGTTTTTCTACCCCTTGATCAAGCAGTCAGAACTGGGTCTCTTCCCATGCAGGTAACTTGGCTGTGTGACCCCATTTGAGCTAAAGATTCTTAGGAATGGCTGTATGCGGGGACCCTGGATTTGTATATCAAATCACTTGTATTTGAACCTGCCCACTGAGAAGGCTGTCCTGGACCATCCTTGCTGTGGGGAAGCCAGTCCAGCCTCCTGGAAGCTGAAAGGCACCTGGAGAGTAGAACCCACCAGCCAGCACCAGCCACAGGACTGAATAGGCTATCTCTGGCCTCCTAGCTATCATAAGATTAGCCTCTACTTCTGTGAACCCAGGTAGAACTGCAGAACCCCAGGCTACCAGTCCATAGGAACATAAGAAATAATCGTGATTTTAAGCCAGCCAATTTGGGAGACTTTGTTACACGGCACTAACTAGCTGTTACACATGCCTACTCACAGGGTTGAGCTCTTGCCTGTTTTCTCCCAGGAAGCTCCCTCAACTCTTCCCACTTTGGGTCTCTACCCTACTTTCAGCATGCTCTGTAGTGGTAGCACTTAACAGTTTGTTTTGTTTTGTTTTTTGCCAGTAAGGCAATCTGTACAGGAATGCTTGTCTGTCTGGCCTGAGAACTGTCCAAGAGCAGCGCTAGGTCTGCTCTGTCCCCCTCCAGGTTCAGCATGGAGCTTGTGTTAGAGGGAGCCCAGTATTCTGGCTCACCCAGTCCAGATATCAGACACAGCCACCCAGATCAGTTAAGAGACACTTCCTTACTCAAGGTTGGGTTGGGCCACCAACCTGCCAAAGCCCTGGCCCATCAATTCCTATTTGTTCCTTGAGTGTTCAGACAGCCTTATAAACAAACACGGAGGCTCACATGGCTAGCATAGATGTGAACATACACTGTTCTCCACTCAGCCCTGGCCTGTGTAAAGCCCTGCAGTGAGGCCCCTCTTGGATTCTCCAAGAGGAGGTAGTGTCCTCCCCTCCCCCTCCTGCTTACCTTGCGGCCATGATAGCCCTGGATCCCTGGGTCTCCCTGTGAGGGCGGGGGAGGGGAGAGAAGAAAAGCCAAATGGTTTTCCATGCCAGACCAGCTGGTGCTCTTTACTACACACGATACCACCTTCGGCCTCCCCATGACACCCCTGTACCCCTGTTCTCTGGAAGTCCTCTAGACCTAGCTATTTCTGCAACAGCAGCCCTCCGTACCATCCAAGGCCCCCAGATACTGTTCTGATGGCTGCAGGGTACGGGGAGGGGACAGCTTGTTAGAGGCCCAGAATATCCAGTTTGGGTTTTAGCAAACAGTCCTCTCTGAGGCCTCTCTCCCCAGCTCTCTGCCCCCACGTCTGTAAAGTGGCAGCCACCATCCGTGCTTTACATCCTTCGGTCTCGGGGGTTTCTGACTTCAAAGCGAGGGCGTCCTTGTCATCATGGGCTTCCAAGGCAACATTTCACAAGAGATCAGACCACTTTGGAGTTTTTTTTTTCTTCTGTTATTTGACGGCTTTGCGACACTGTGACCGTGTCATGGCATCTGTCCACCTCGTGTTTCCAGCTAGAACACAAACTCCCAGGCCGGCAAGGCTGCTTTCCTCTTTGCTTTTTCTTTCCTTTCTTTTTTTTCTTTTTGGTTTTTTGAGACAGGGTTTCTCTGTGTAGCCCTGGCTGTCCTGGAACTCACTCTGTAGACCAGGCTGGCCCCGAACTCAGAAATCCGCCTGCCTCTGCCTCCCAAGTGCTGGGATTAAAGGGGTGTGCCACCACTACCCAGCTCTTCTTTCTTTTTTCTTTCTTAGATTTTTTATTTTCCCCTAAAGACACAGTCTCATGTAGCCCAGGCTGGCCCTCTAGCTTGTTATGTAGCTACAAGTAACCTTGAACTTCTGTTCCTCTTGCCTCCACTCTCTGGGTATAGGGTATACACCATCATGCTTTATGAAATGCTGGGGATTCAAACTCAGGGCCTCCTGCATCCTGAGCAAACACGGAACCACTACATCTCAATATGGTTGTACTTCCTATGCCAACCATGGCACTTGCTCAGCCAGCCTGAACACCTAATGTAACCAAGGAAGAGGTTCCATTAGGACCCAAACGATTCATAAGAGGAGGTGGTATTTTTAAAATGGACCACTTTTAACCCATCGCTCTGCTTCAGTCCCTCCGAGCTCTCCCCCATCCCCAGTTGACACCCGGGGAACATGTCTCCTTAAGCTTACCTTTGATCCGGGAGGCCCGGGTAAACCCTGTGGAAGCAAATGAGTGGGTGAGGTTAGCTATGTTCACCGTGGAGGCTGGAGCAGAGAGCTCCCAGATAGCTCCGGGAGGTCCTGGAGAGTAGAGTAACTGAAACCTGGGGAGGGCGCGTGGGGACGACAGGCTAACATCCCTGGTTGGAGCCATGTGGGTACTGTGGGCAACTCTGCTAGGCTTACCCACTGGAAAGTAGGTCAGTGGCCTAGGGCTAAGTTGGCAACGTGGCTTTACCCACGTAGCTCCTTGCCCAGCAAGGCCCCGAACCCCCGAAGAAGAGCCCATTGGCCCCCTGTCCCTGGGGATAACCACAGCAGCTGGCTGTGGTAAGCTGGTGTGGGCACGGGGACCTGTGGGTGCCAAGGAAGAGGCCAGGGGTAGTTGGATCCTGCGGTCTTGGGCGGAGGTCTGGGCAATAAACGTGGGCTGATGAAAACCATGAAGCTTAGGTCTAGCCTGTTTTAACTGGTGTCAAAGACACGCTGGATCCATTCTTTATTAACAGACTAAGAAGAAACAAGTGAATCTACAAACAAAAGCCTGGCTAACTGCCACGCGGAGAGTAAGCGCCCGGTGCTGGGTTGGAGGGTGATAGTTGCCAAAACAGTAAATTTGGGGGACTTTGAAAGCTTGGTTTTGCCTGGTTTCCTAAATTGATTTCCTTTCGGTTTTTCTACTTTCCCATCTACAGACTGATCGAGGCAAGACTAACCTTCTCCCTGGAGTCTTGGGAGGGAAAATTCTGTAAATAAGCCTTTGGGGGACTAAGTGGAGCCAGTTCTGAACAATGCAGGCTGTCACTACAGTACAGCCCTCCTGGCCGAACCAGAGATAACGGTGGCCAGAGCTGGTGCCCAGTTCACAGGGACCCTTCAAGATGGCTAAAGGTTAGAGCAGCTGAGGAACCTGGGCATGAACTTGAGTGATTATCAGAGACATTCCGTGCACCACTACTTCAGTGCTGTTGTGGCTGTGAGGGACATGGTCTTGGCCTAAGTTGGCAAATGAGCGAGCTGGGGGCTGCTCTGTCACTGGAAGAGGGTGTCTATGGCACCTGTCCCCCAGCAGTGGCTGCCAATCCTCAGGTCCGGGGATGACTGGGCAGCTGGCTTGGAAAGTGACCCAGTAGCATGGATCCTGCATTTACCTTGATAGACACAGTCATCAGAGGCCACACCTCTCTGAACCTTCCCATTGCCCAAACTCTCGTTTTTCCTAACCCGGGCCCAGGACAGTTGTCAAAGCCCCTTGAGACTTCTCCCATGTACTCTGCAGTGACTGAAGCGGGTAGCTTATTAGACTGGCCCCTGGAGTCCACGATTCACACAGCCCGGCAGGTGTACTGGTCGAGCTGGGAGAGCCAACAGGTGGGTAGAGTCTCAGACATGGAGAGCTTCTTGCATAGGCCACCGTGTTTAGGACCTTGACAAAATGGTTCTGTCATTGGGTTGCTATTCAAAGTTTAGAGGGTTCTGGGGACTTGTAGGGAGCAAATCTTTTTTTGTTTTTTGTTTTTTTTTGTTTTTGTTTTTGTTTTTGTTTTGAGACAGGTTTTCTCTGTGTAGCCCTGGCTGTCCTGGAACTCACTCTGTAGACCAGGCTGGCCTTGAACTCAGAAATCCGCCTGCCTCTGCCTCCCAAGTGCTGGGATTAAAGGCGTGCGCCACCACTGCCCAGCTCGGGAACAAATCTTGGAGAGGGAGGGATACTTACAGGTGGCCCTATAGGCCCTGGCAGTCCTGGGTGTCCCAGAGGGCCGCTTGGTCCTGGGGGGCCCGGTGGCCCTGGAGGGCCTTGGATGCCAGCCTGGCTTTGTTCCCCCTGAAGTTAAGGAAAACATGCATTAGAGAGAAGATCCGGGAGCTGCAGTCACACTGCCCCCCACCCTTGTGCCATGCATCTGCTGAGGTCTCTGTGGAACCTGCTCAGAAGGCGGTGGGGGCGGTGGGGCGGTGATGGAAGGGTGATACTGTGGTGACAGTGACAGTGATGGTGAATGCATGCAGAGGCTAATGGCAGCAGGAAGACCAAGGCATGGCGTTACTGAGCTGTGGGGCTTCATAGGGGACATGGTCACCAGGGCAGGGGGCCTGGCAGCAGTGGCAGAGACAGGCAGAGAGTGAGAGACAATCCCGGGCCTGCACCCAAGCCCCGTTCCTAGCCTGGCCCAATGCCAGAGTTCAGCCCAGGTGGTCTGCAGCCCCCCTCTATCTCTCTCAATGTAGTAGGTCTGTCATCTGCCTCAGCCCTCCTGGGGGCCTCCCAGGGACAGGATGGAAGCACAGGGTCCCTGTTTCCTGTCTCATCGTTTGCTGGTTTTGATTATCTGTTCCAGGGGATCAAATGAGACCCTAGGTCAGAGACCACTGAGTTTCATCTGGCTCACTGCTCACTGGAGCAAGGCTCGTTTGCCAGCTCCTTGCACTTTGGAAGTGGCGTCCAGCACCGGCTGCTAAGCACATCAGCGCTTACACAAGCTTCTCCTTTCTGCTGACCTGAGACCATCTTGCATGCCGTGTACAATGAATACAGATTTATCAGTAGGAGATGGGTAAGCCATCTCATGTCCCATGATGGCTGGCGGGTTAAAACCCTTAGTCCCCAGAGAATCTGTAGCCACCGTGAGGTTAACTCCTGCTGGCTCTGCTTTGGAAACCAGGTCAGGGAAGTACAGAAAATTCCGGCATGGCCATTTCTGCATCTTGGACACGGACACAACAACAGGTGGTGGCCAGATCTACTTCTGGACCCTCTAGAGCAGTGGTTCTCAACCTGTGGGTTGTGATCTCTTTGGGATCGAATGACCCTTTTGTAGGAGTCGTCTAAGAGTGTCTGCACATCGGCTATTTACATTACGATTCATAACAGCAGCAAAATTACAGTTACGAAGTAGCAACGAAAATAATGTTACGGTTGGGAGGGGGGTCACCACCACACGAGGAACTGTCTTAGTAAGTAATTGGAGCATTAGGAACATTGAGGACCACTGTTCTAGGGTCTTCCTCTACCAACTGGAAATGAAAACTATGGCCCCCAGGGAGCTGGTGCAATTAATCATGCATGGTTCTTGTGTGTGTGTGTGTGTGTGTGTGTGTGTGTGTGTGTGTGTGTGTGTATGTGTGTGTGTAAGACAGACATCAGTCTTGGGTGTCCTTCCTCAGGGGCTGTCGTCATTTCTTTTGAGACAAGGTCTCTCTCTGGGACATGGAGATCACCATTTAGGCCAAAGTGGCTTGGCCAGAATACCCCGGGGATTCTCCAGTTTTTCCTGTCCTAGGACTCCAATTACCAGCATGCACCTAGGGATCCAAACTTGGGTCTTCCTGTTTGCCCAACAAGCAATTTACCAACTGAGCCACCCCTTACAGCCCATCAGGCCGAGTTCTCACAAGCAAGGTCTCATGGGTAAGTGTCCAACAAACGGTGGCTGGTGTAAGCAGGGCTCTACCAGTAGCTGTGCTCGGAGTGTGGGGTGGGCGTGAAGCACCACCTCAGCTTCCCTAAAAGCAGGGCCTGTCTGCAGCAGGAAGAGCGGCAGCCAGCCCGCCTGGCCAGCTAGCAGCCTCCCGAGCAGCCCTCGGAGCCCTTGGAGGCTCTCGAGGATTTGATGGGTAATGCGATCCGTAGCCCGCAGGAATGGGCCGAATGCTTAATCGACTGCACATGTACCATGTGACTATTTTTAGCTGATCTTTGGTGTGAGTTTTCAGTCTTAGTCAGGCAGGTACGTTGAGCATCCATGCTCCTGAGCTAGAGGACTCACCAGGCAGGTAGCTCAAGACTCTACCACTCCCTGCTCCCTGGGGACACCTGGGCCATAGAAGGCAGATGAAAAGTAAGACAGGCAGACAGCCCCTGGCCTCATGTGACTTCAGACTGTAGGGACAAAGCTGCACCTTGTCCCTGGGGACCTGCTCCTGGCCAACCCTCCTTGGAGACAGCAAGGCAGGAAGATAGGAAAGTAGGCGTTGGCCTGTTGGTTGTGGGTCAACCTGTTCTAAAAACACCCTCCTTCCTCACACCCAGGTTCTGCGAGGTCAGTTAACGGGCTGTGTGTCTAAGCTTGCACGGAGAGTGTGAGCACAGGCACCAGAGACCTGGCTCTCAAGTCCATTGCTCCTCTTGCTACTCCTGTAACTTCGGGAGATTCTTTCTCCGAGCCTCAATTTTTATCACAGTCCCCGTGCCTGTTCTTATTTTACAGAGCAGAGGCACACTGGGAAGAGAGACAGAAGACAGCTCCTCTTCTGTTTATGGGCTGTGACCTTGGGCAAACTTACTGAACCTCTCTGAACTTTTATTTCTGCATCTGTTCAATAAAGATGATGGCGCTTGACTCACGACCCCGCTGAAAGACTTAAAGTCCGTCTGCAAAATGGATGTCGGAATGCCTGTAGTGGGTGTCCGTCGGGCGTCATGTTGTGATGGGGCCTGCGTGCTGCGTATTCCCACATTTACTAATTTACTGTAACCGTTAGAAGCAGGTTCTGGCATAATGGATAGCCCAGCTGGCCTGTCAGGACCCCAAACAGTGCCAAGGGGAAGCCCCATGTGTTATCTACCTGAAAGGTCCGCCTTTTAATGACTGGGGGTGGAGCCAGCCGCACTGAATTGAGGAGAGGCAACAGCTGAAGAGAGATAGAAGTTGGAAGGCCAGAGGGCAAAGGCCAGAGGTCGCAGGTATTCAGAACGATGCAGGAAGTCACCAAGAAGGCCAAGTGGAGAGAAGAAGAGGAGAGATCAGTGTAGTACAGACTGGGGGATGACACCCCTGAGACTCAGCTCAAGGGACAGACACCAGAATGCTGATCCTGCTTTTGGCTCTCTTGTAAGCATTCTTCCTCAGCGCTGGATACTGGCTCCTGTTCTAGAAGAGGGGCTCTCCCTGGCCAAGCCCACCTCTGAAGCCATGCCAGGGTACTCAGGCCCTGTGATATACCATCCAACACTGCACTGCCCCACCCGGGCCCACTGGGTGGACATCGGCTACTGGGCTGAGCATCGGAGAACCACAGGATGAGCTAAATTGGTGCGCGGAGCCAGGCTGGCGTGTGGTCCCCTGTGGGTTCCTTTTTGGTGGGACAAAAAAGGCTGATGTCAGCAAATCTGAGACCCATGGTCAAGGGAGGCTAAGCCTGGCTCCTGGGGCTGAGTTGGCTGAGGGTGTGGCCTGTGTGGGGCACACTACGTGCTGCTGAGGCTTCACTCTGGGGCTGGCACACTCAGTAAAGAGTGCCTTGGGAATGGCCAACCACTTTCTAGGAGACAGGCAGTTTGCGATCACATTATCTAATATCCTTTTCATTTGGGGTCATTTCTGCCGCTTCTTGTCTCCCTGCTTGGGGAGGCGGAACTTGAGGAAATGGCTTAAAGGCTGGTACTCATATGAAGACAAAGACCTTGGGCTCAACCACCCCTGTTTAAGGTCCCTCAGTTCACCAAAAGCTTCTGATGGATGGTTGTTAAGAACCACCATCCATCTTGGCGGAGAACAAGTTCAGCTAGGGAATTAGGAGCCCATCTGGGGGCCCTCCTACGGTTATTCCTGCTACATCGTCTAGGGGCAGCTGCCACACACTGAGCCATGCAGAGCCCCGTCTTCCCATGCTGGGGCCCAGACTTGTGCCATGTTGAGCTCTGTGTCCAGGAAGCTCTCAGCCAAGAGGGGCTAGAGCCCATCGTGAACCGACAAACCTTTAGGGACATTATCGGGTTGGAGCGCAGAGCTGCCAGCGTGCCGCTTGGGGACTCCTGGTTTGGAAGGCAGCAAAGACGGAGTCACGTGGAGTGAGAGAAAGGCTGCAGACCCTCCTAGTAACCCTGCCTGATACCAGGGGACTTTCCACCCATTGCCTAGCCCTTTCCTTTCCTGCTAGACAAGAGGTAGGGACTGGCCAGACTCTAGAGACTTGTCAGTACTCCCTCACTTTGCCTCCCCCTCTCCCTCTGCCTACTCTTCCCCCCTCCCTCCCCCTGAGCCTACCTCTCCCCCCTCTGTTTCCCCCCTCCCCCTCTGCCTACCCCTTGGAAACCTACCCTGCTAGGTTTCCTACTCATAGTTTCTTCTAAATCAATTTGCTTGCCTGTTGGGTATTTACATCTTCCATCCCTGCCTGGATACAGACCCCAGACTATGCTTCTGGAACCTTCTATCACTGTTCCCTTCTCTGTTCTTGTGCAGGGTTGAGGGGCAGAGAGCCCTCTCTCCCCGACCTGAGCATTTCTACAGGCTCGATGGCATACCGTAGAAGCTCCAGCAGTTGTATTTATTGTCTCTGTCCTGGGCAGGTGGGGGTAGGGGTGAGGGTGAGGGATGCCGTATTTCTTTTGGATAATAAAACCATCTTTCAAGACTGTCATTTCAAATAAACACAGCTGGCGGTTCTGGTGCTGTATCAGGATCCGGCTGGTCGGAACAGCAGGGTCCTGCAGCCCTGAAGCACAAACCCACTGACAAACCAGCTCTGCCTGTGAGGCTGCTGGCCTGGGCCTCTTACACACCAAACTTAACGCAGCCTCTCTCTGATCCAAGGACCCAGATGTCAGGGACTGGCATGGGTTTCTGTGTTCTGAGAGAGAGGCTGGGCAGAGAGGCTGGCCATAGTAGCCACACCTTCCCAGAGAACCTGAAGAGTCAAATACATTCTGAGCCTGGTTTGTGTTGGGGTAGGGGCAGAGTGAGGGGTCTGCGGTGGACTCCACCCCTAAGCTCTACCCTGCCCAGCTGTAGTAGCAGCCAGGACACCAGACTGTGTGTTTCTGGTACACTGAGGTCCCTAGAGATGGAAGGTCACCTAAGGTGCTCTTCTTCTTACTTGATTCTCAGGCTTGAGCCTGCTACATACGGTCTACAGGTTGTTTCACCGTGCCCCACTGGGGCTTCAGGGAGGAATTAGGAAAGGGCTCTGTCCCCTCTGTCCCCAGCAAGAGCTCTGCTGTCAAGTGCACAGGTGCATCTTGGGTTTCCTTTGCTTAGACGAAGCAAGGAAAAGTCAGGGTTAGGAGGGGTCAGGGAGGAGCTGGTTCAATCCAGAAACACCCCACCGGCACTGCAATGTTCCTGGTGAGACAGGCTTTCTGTGTTCTAAACAGGCAAGATGCACACTGCCCCAGAGGATGCAGTGGCCAGATGACCTCCCCTCCTGGAGATCTGGGGCATCTGAAACCACAACTAACTCAGAAGTCCTTCCTATTTGTCCAGAACTGCTTCTTCCCCCCTCCCCACCATCCCGCCCACACACACACCATACACACAGAGCAGAGGCAACACACAGATCCATGTATGCCCCCCAGGCAACAGAGGGTAGAGTGATACACACATTCAAGAGACTCTCGGACCCTTGTTCAGCAGATAAACAAGGCTATAGGAGGCCGGCAAATGGACACAATGACCTCCACATACGGTATGGAAGCCATGGTTAGCTGTAGGGCAGAGCAGACTATGCCTTACACAGGGTTGCAGGTTCCTCTCCAACTCCCCGATCCCCCAATGCTCCCGCCCTCCGACCCTGCTAGTGGCTGGGCTTCAGGATGAAGCATACATAGAGCACCCTTGGCTTGAAGTATCACTTACCCGGTGTGGGTACTCTTCACACTGACCCTAGGGAGGAGAGAGAAGGAGAGCGGTGTTAGGTGTTTATTAGAGGGATCTGTATACCCATAACATACCATGTATCTCCTCATCGGATGGTACCACTACTCTGCCTTGGGCCCTCTTGAGGCAGATGAAGTGGTCCCCCTTCCCTTGCCTCTAGAAAGAACCCCCTAGAGCCTGCCCAGATGAGGTGCCATGGTGTGTAGGGATAGGACTCCCCCCATATGCCACCTTTCCTGATGGTAGGGTTAGGAATTATATCCAGCTCCACTGTCAGCCCAACCCCTGGGTTAGAGAGGAGCCCGGATGGGGTCAACAGACTCTATGATGGCTGTGGCTAGCAGGGCTCCGGGACTACTTAACCCTGCGCCAACAGTCCCAGGCTCCTGCACCACTGCCCAGGGGTAAAGCTACCAATCTTTGCTAGAAAGTGAACGACAGATCACAGAGGAGGTTAGGAAAGAGTCAGGCCAGTGGGGTTGTAAGTCCACTATCTCAGAGTGAAGGGTCCCTGCGGGACAGCAGGTAGAGAGGACCGAACTGCACGAGGGAGCGTCTTCAGACTGACAGATGAGGGAATGTCATCATTTTTCCTTACATATTGGGCACTTCTGGGGTTCCTGTAAAACTCGGGTCTGGGGGTTGGAGAGATGGCTCAGCAGTTAAGAACACTGGCTGCTTTTCCAGAGGTCTTGAGTTCAATTCCCAACAACCACATGGTGCCTCACAACCATCTGTAATGGGATCTGATGCCCTCTCCTGGCACCCAGGCACCCAGATACACACACACAGAGAGCACTCATATACATAAAATAAATACATCTTTTGGGGAAAAAAAGCCAAAAAAACCTCAGGTCTGCAAGTGCCCACCATGACCCTTCTGGCCACTGTGACCCTCTTCTGCTTGACAGAAGGCTTGGCCTGGGATGTAGGTACAGGAAGTCTCAACAGTACTCACCTTTTCTCCCTTTTGTCCCTGAGGTCCCTACAAAGAGAAGGAAATGACAGTCAGGGCTCAAATCTCAGGCCACATGGTCCCCAACCTCCCTGCTGGGACAAGGAAGAGGAGCTACAAACCGGTTGTCCTCGAGGACCCACCAGGCCCTGTGGGAGAAAAAAAATGCAGGTTATCAGTGGGTGGATGGATCGCAGACACATGCCTAGGGCTGGGGGCAGATCCTGGGCTTCTAGGAGCTTCTCAATCTGTCCCAAAGTCCTACGGGTCACGACGGCCTATGTCCAACTCATCCAAGATGGGATGACCATCTATGCCAAGCCTCAGTGGGTGTGGCCAGTCACTCCCCGTGCCCCTCACCTTTTCTTCCTGTCATTGACATCGCAAAGACCCCTCTACATGGGAGGCTTGGGTATTGGGGTGTTCTGCTCTGAAGGACCTTACATCCTTCACTTGGGGTCCCCGGAGACCCTGGCACAGCCTGCTTTCTGTTCTCCTGGCTGCTGAACCGGAATGGCTCAGGAAGCATGGGTGGGTTAGGCCAGTGCTGCAGACACACCGTGTGAGGCCTGTGGTACGGACAGGAAGCTGGGACGGATCCCCCTAGTCTGTGTTTTGAGCTCCCCAGAAGGCACAAGGGGACTTGGCATTTCTGTCAAGGCTGTCTTATCCTCTGGTTCTAGGGAGGAGTGGGGTTCAGTGTCTGGTAAGCTTTCGGGAGAAAGCCCTGGTTAAGGAGGCCCATTGCTGATGTGCAGGTAAGAGGGCAAGGCAGAAGCACAGGTAGGCCAGTTCTTCAAGGGAAGGCTCTGCAGGCCTCTGCTAGGCCAGAAGAGAAAGAGGTGGCATCACCTCTGCCTCCCAGTGCCAAGAGAAGAGCAGGGTGAGACCCTGGAAGGTTAGTCATTTCCAGTCTAACACACTGTCGATTGAACCCTTGCCTGAGCTTCTGAGGTAGCGGTCAGGCCTAGGCTGGCCTGTGAGGAACCACTTGAATGCTGGTCTCCAGGCCTCTGGGCCTTTGGGTGAGTGGCATTATGTAGATAGAGAAGGGTCCTTCTACCGCTTCTGACACATGACTGGATCTGCCTTGAAACTAGGAAACTCTGAGAGGGCTCACAGTGGCAGGGCTGGAGAGTCAGAGACCAGCTCAGGGGAAGCCACTGTGGTCAAGCAACAGGTTCCCATCTCCTAGGAACGCCACCACCCCACCCCGACCTGGAGAGTGTTATATCATCATGTTGGAAAAGGCTTGCCTGCTAGCCTGGATGTCTCCTGTGCAGGAGAGAGAAGCCTTGACACTTTCCCTGTGTGGTGTGAGGATCTAAGGTCTGCTGACCGTGACAGGCAGGCTCTCTCCCTCTGTAGGAGTCAGACAAGGCTGGCCCACTACCTATTGGGGGAAGGAAAGGAAGTAGGGGGGCTTACCGTCTCCCCTTTAGGTCCGGGGTGGCCCTGGAAGAGAAAAGGGTTTCATGTGCATTGCTTATAAATACAAGTCCCTCACCCTGTCTGCTCTAGCATGCTCCTCCTTAATTGTCGCGGTTAGCTTCTCTCCTCTCTCGCATGGTCACGTGGTCCCTTCTCACTCAGACCCTAACCTGCAGGTTGGCTGAGCCAGGGGTGGGACCATTTCCCCTTTCACTTTCCCACCCGCAGTAGTCATCCCCTGCTCTTCGAAGGCGAGCAGAGGTGACGGTGTCTCCCTAGACTCCGCTGCTTTCACTCCATATACCCAGGAGAGCTTGTGGACTACACCTGGCCTCGTGGTGAGAAGACGTTACCACTGTGGCCTCTGGGCTACATGTGGCTTGCTGGGCAGGTGACCAGGTCCCCACCTGAGATGGCACCCCCTATCGGAAGAAGAGCTGAGAGAAGTATATTACACGTCTCCAGTGCCTGCATTTGTGGGGACTCCCAAGAGCTTTGGAGAGGCATCTTCCAACTCCTATGAATGCCTGGACCAGGACACCAAAGGTCAAAAGGATATAGTGACCAGAGGGGGACCCAGATATGCATGTGGAGCCTCGGCTGTCGAGGGGACCCCAACTTTGAGGAGAATAAGGGATACCTTGGCACTCTGGTGATACTGGGACAGCCTATCCCAGTCCACTCCACTGCTGTTCCTACTGCCTCCTTATTCTTCCCGACCCCCAAGCCACTCAGAGCCACCAAAGTCTATGGATGACTTTTTTCTCTGGACACCGGTACCCAACTTGACCATAGTAATTGCCTACTTGACGTCAGAGGTGTCTTATTTAAAGAGCTCCTCTTCCCCTTCCCATTAGCAATACCATCCTGGACAGTTTTCCTTCTTTGGAAACTATCTTTCAATAACCTAGGGTGTATGAGGACCAGGAGTCCCAGGTGAGTGAGCTAGTCCGAGGTGGGACAGAGCCCATCTCAAGGGTCTACTTACCCCAAGAGTCTACTTACCGGCCTGCCGTCAAGACCAATGGGACCCTGCAAATAGAAAGGCCAGATGCAAAAACCAAGCTTCCCAGGACCCTCACCTGGGAGGCAGCCTGGGCACAGACTCAATCAATCTATGTATGTATGTATGTATGTATGTATGGTATCTATCTATCTATCTATCTATATTCCTTCTTTCTTTCTAACTTCCTTCCTTCCTTTCTTTCTTTCTTTTTTGTTGTTGGTTTTTGCAAGACAGGGTTTCTCTGTGTGACCCTGGCTGTCCTGGAATTCCCTCTGTAGACCTGACTGGTCTTGAACTCAGAGCTTTACCTGCCTCTGCCTCCCAAGTGCTGGGATTAAAGGCTTGCGCCACCACCTCCTGGCCCCACAGCGTTTCTTGAAAGCTAATGTTGGTCAGCGCTGAGGCAGTTGCTTCCCTGGTCCCACCCCTAAGAATCTAGGTGCGATTGGCAAAGGTTAAAGGATACACCAGTGGCCACAGTGGCCACTGTACTACAGCTTCCATGACAGGCCTCTCTTCAGAGCCTGACCAGCGGTCAATCAGCTCACTTTCTAGGACCACCATATAATCACATCCTGGTATCAAATGGGATGGATCAGCTGTAAGCTCACTCGCTCAGCTCCTACCTGGCCACCACTATCTATCTATATGGATATCCTTGTCCTTTCTTACAGCAGGAGCCCAGCCCTGAGCTACTGGCCCATGAAAGGTTATAGAGTGAGCGGGTCCTTAGCGGCTAGGAATCAGGAGGAAAAATGTGGCCTCAGAGATAATCATCTTGCTGATACATTTTAACCCAACCAGGCTCGGGACCTACCTATCTCTGCTGACCCAAACCCTCTTCACTTACCGGGAATCCAGGGAAGCCCCGGGTACCAGGCTGGCCCTGAAAAGAACAGAGCATTGAAGATGAGGGAGGAGGGGTGGAGCCAAGCCCATCCCCGACTCTGCGTTATCACCTGTGAGCTGGCTAGGATGGAGAGGACAGAAGGGGAACATGTGGGAGAGCTTCTGCAGGCAGGGACCAGGCTGGAGAGAGGGATGCAAACAGCCTGTATCCTTTGAGCCTACTTCTAGAAGTGGCCTGGGATGCTCTGCAGTCCCTGGGCATGCTGAGCCTTGACATGTAAATAGACAACAAGCCAATGGGACCTCCAGGACAACGAACGGCTTACTCTGAACTGCACAGAAGCCCTGGAACAAAATTGGGTCCACTTCTCTATTTCCAGGCATTTCTCATGGCCACTAGTCTAAGGATGGCCTCAGAGTCTGCAGAACTTGACCTTCAACGTGTCCTTTTTCACGTTAGAACGGGTCAGATTGCTCCTGCTCCTTAAGCTTCTCCCAGCAGCTGAGCATTCTCTGGATCTCCCGTGTCTCTTGGGGAGGAGAGACATCCAGGTTCATTTCCTGGGACTGCAGACTGGAGACAGTTGGAGACTAGGAGTATGTTTCCTGGTCACAGCCCAGGGGCTAACAGTTAGGATTCCCAAGCAACACTAAACCATGGCTGCAGGTCTGCGAGGCTAACCTGAAGGTCAAGGGGAACAGAGAGGAGAAACCTAACAGAGAGGAGCATTCCCCTCTCCTCAGGATTCCAGCAAGAGTTCCCTGACACTCATACCATTCAAGGCTCCAGCAAGATGGCTCAGCAGGTAAAAAAACACTTGCCCCCAAGCTTGATGGCTTCAGTTGGATCCCTGGGACCCCACACACTGGGAGGAGAAAACTAGCCCCCGCAAACTGTCATCTGACTTGTGTGTGTGTGTGCACGCACATGCACACGCACGCGCGCGCGCGCACACACACACACACACACATACCATGTAATAAAAATTTGGGTTTTTTGTTTTTTGTTTTTTTTCCAGACAGGGTCTCACTCTGTAACTTTGACTGTCCTGGAACTCACCATGTAGACCAGGCTAGCCCCAGACTCACAGAAATCCACCTGCCTCAGCCTCCTAAGTGCTGGAATTAAAGTATGCACTACTTTAATTCTACAAATCTTACGCCTTCATAACTTTTTTAAAAGACAAAGCCATCCTCCACTGTACAGACCTGGTTACCTCCCTTTCTGTCTCCTCAATGCTCCTGCCATCTGCCCAGGAGCAGTGGCTCACCAGCTTTTCTTGTGTTAGCTCTCATCATGGGACATGCTCTGTTTACATGGCTGAGTCTCTTTGCAAGTATAGACTGTTGGGTCTGGCATGCTGAGTTCTAATCCTGCTTCATCAACAACCGTGTGACACTAAGCCACTGTCCAAACTCCCCACAACTCAGCTTCCCCATCCCTAGAATAGGAATAACTATGTAATCTCATTGGGTCATGGAACAACCATCAAGTACGTGCATAATGCCTTTGGAAATAGAAGCTACACCACTGGGTGTGTGTTGAATGAAGATGACCAGAGGGGGGGGTACCAGAAGCCAGCCAGATGGCTTGCTTTACTGTATACATGTGTATACACGTTCGTGTGTATGTGCCCATGGATATGTAGGTACGAGCCTAGAGGCTAGAGTCTAATACCAAGTGCTTATTCTACTGTTCTCCTTATACATTTTAAGGACAGGGTGTCTCTTTCCTGAACCCATAGCTCACTGATTTGGCTGGACTCGCTGGTGAGTTCCGGGGATCTTCCTGTCTCCATCTCCAGTGCTGTGATCACAGACTCGTGCCACAGGGCCTGGCTTTACGTGTGCGTGCCAGAGACCTGAACTCACTGTTTGCTTTTACGCACTGAGCCATTTCCCCAGAGTGTCTTGGAGATCCATGGACGTCTTAGTTAAGGTCCGGAACCAGGTCCCGTTCAGGGGACAATATTTCTGGACTCACATGCTGTGACCCTGAAATATTTCCAGGCTCGCTGGATCCTTTCTGAATCTGTGAATGGAAGTACCCAGAGGCCTTGGCACCGAAACCATGTCGCCCTCGGGCCAGGTGGCGTAGGACCTTTCACCATGTCTGGGTAGCGTGCCGGTCTGCAGGGAAACTAGCTGCAGGCTTGCTGCAAGATGGACCTGTGGCAAGTGTCCAAAGGCAAGAGAGCAGAGACACCACTCATATGTCAGAGGGCTCTGGCCTCTCTCCTCTCAAGGATAAGTGGTGCTAAGAATAGGCCTAAGGAGAAACCCGGAAACCATTGCAATGGAATCTCCGAAACCTCCCAATGTAAACTCTCTGTAGCTGCTCTGGACACGGAGGAGGCCCGAGGAAGAGGTCAGGAGAGAAGGGTTCCGACGTGGCTAAGATAATCACAAGGTCCACTAATTACAGTGCCTGCTCCCGTAAGCAAGCAGGGTGCATCCTTCTAAGCCAGGGCCAAGTCCGGGACTAACCAGGGCTTTTTCAAGACTAGGGGGGCGGGGGGGAGGGCGGGATGCTGTCATCAACCACAAGGACATGGGATTCTGCTTCCTGGAGAAGTTAGGGAGAAGGCAGTTGGGGAGTAGTGTAACTGGACTGTAATTTACATCTCAATTTATGCTGAGCTTATGGCCTCTTCCAGTGCTCACTGGTCGAGCGGATTCCAGGCTGGGGAGCTGGCTGTTTGAGGCAACCTATTATTATGGTGTATATTTAATATGCTATACTAGCATTAGGTATTCTTTTATGTAACTGTGCCATTATGTAAAGAGTACAAACAGGCAAATATATTCGAGACAGGATCTATGTTGTTCAGGCTGGTCCTGAGCTCCTGAGCTCAAGTGATCCTCCTGCCTCAGCCTCCTGAGTAGCTGGGATGGTAGGCCACGTCTGGCTTTTCTTATTCTTCTCCATTTAGGTTAACTTTTCTGATCCAGTTTGATTAATGCTGTCTGTTAAGAATGGCCCCTGGCAGAGGCCAGCCAACTGTCTAAGGCTAACTCACCTTTTGTCTTTTTAGGGGTCATAGTGTATTTTCACTCACCTAGGGTGGTTATGTTTGTACAGACAAATGTTCCCTGTGGCTTTTGGGTTTTCTGCCATGTTCAAAGGGGTCTCCTCTTTGGGAGTTAGGAACACTTGTTCATATTATGCTCCTGCTGTCTGAGGCTTCGTGTTTGACATCTTAGTCTTCCACTGCTATTCTTTCTTTTTGTTTTGGTTTGGTGTTTGGAGACAGGGTCTCATGTAACTCAAGTTTCCTGGAACCAGCTATATAGGTGGGGCTGGCTTTGAACTCCTGACCCTCCTGCCTCCATCTCCCAAGTGCTGACATTATAGGTGCACACCACCACTCTCAGACTACACCTGAGTAACTTATTCATTGACAATCTGTCTTGATCGAATGGGTGGACAGATTCACAATCAAGAAAGAATGGAGGGCTAGGAAGGTGGCTCAGTGGGTAAAGCCCTCGCTGCAAGCAACTGATGGATAGCCTGAACTCGATCCCTGGAACCCGTGTAAAGGTGGAAGGGGAGAGTGGATTCCGTAAAGTTGTCCTCTGACCTCCATATGCATCATGACTGGTATGTGAGCATGTGCGTGTATGTGTACACACACACACACACACATCATACACAGAATCAAACCTTCCATTTGCCATCTCCCCCAGGCCCTGTCCCATTCCAGAACAATCCACCTTCCCCTTTCTACTATTTTCTCTTTGTTTGGTTCTGTCTTCCCAGACAGGGTTTCTTCGTGTAGCCCTGGCTATCCTGAAACTGACTCTGTAGACCAGGCTGGCCTCAAACTCCGAGATCCGACTGCTTCTGGCTCTTGAGAGCTGGGATTGAAGGTGTGCTCCACTTCTACTTGGCTTTCTTTTTACTATTAAATGTGGCTTTTCTCACAAACCATCTTCCTACCAGCGTCTGGCTTTGTTTCTGGCCCTTCTCTTCTGATCTAGCTGATATTCTCTGTTGCCCTCTTCTTTCTTCTAACATGGTCATGAACTTGCTTCTTTCCTGAATGAAACTCAGCATTCGAATGAACAATCCGTAAGCATTTGCTGGGATGAGACACACATTACATTTATGGATAAAGGATCTATATACGAAAGGGAAAATAAACTCCTCCACCCATTTCTGAAATTCACCTTGCTCTAAGGCACCTCCCTCCCCTGGCAGGTGCTGTTCCTTCCTCCTCCCTGGCGGGGCACAACCATGCACTGTGTGACTCAGAAGTGTGGGGTGTCCAAGATGACACCCCACACTTTTCTAAAATTCATCTTTATGGTCACCAAAACTCACCTATGGCCACCTCTAAATGGCGTGTGTGCACAGGAACACACATACATGCATGCATTCTTGCACACTTGCACACACACATATACAAATGCACACTTGCATGTGCACACACAAATACACATGTACACTTGCACACACACACACATACTAATATATATATTTCTTGGCCCTGGGCATTTAAACAGCACTTACCAGACACTTCCCTTCAATGTGCTCCTGCTGAGCATAGGAGCATCCTCTCTCTAAGCTGTTATGTCCCTCACCCACCCAACACAACCCAAGGGCCCACACGCCTTGGGAAACAGTTCTGAATATCTTGTCGAGTCCGTCACACAAAGCCCTCGCTGGTCTTTCCAGCCGCACCCCTGCTTTTGGGTCTAGACCTTTCCAGGTGCTTCTCCCGATTATGGAGCTTGGCACCCCTCCTGACCTTCCTTTCTTGGGTGGACTCTGACCTTGAAAGGGGGCCAGTGATCCCTTCTTCCTGCAGCCTCTCCAACCGGACACGGTCTGAGCCCAGTGGTTCCCTTTACCCCCCACGTCCCTACTACTCCTTATCACAACCTCCATTATCTGTACTGTCACGGCCAATGAGATTGCCATCATGGGCCTGGAGGAGGGCACATAGTCAGGCTTCTATCATCTTCCTTGTGCCTGGCAGGCTCTAGGTTCCTGACCCACTCGGCGGGTGTATCTACCTGTTATGGGTAAGGATCAGATCCCTCCTATTGGTCTCTGAAGAGCAGCTGGGGGTGGGGGTGGGGCGGAGAGCTTGACATACAGGTATCCCTAGCTTAGCCAAGACCTGCTTAGTGCCCCTTGGGGTCCAGCCTCCCATTCTGTTTCATGGGGCTCCCATGAGGACACCTGGACACTGGGTCCCTGGTGGGGACACTAGCCATCCTTGTCTTAGTACCTGGATGGCCCCTGCTGCTTGGACTATTATCAGGCTCCAGGCGAGTGGGTGGGTGGCCCTTAAGGATGACAAGGCTGGCTCTGATGAGCAACACTTATTCTCAGCCAGGCCACCCATTCCCCTGTGTCCAGCTACCACAGAGGGCTTGCCTACTTGACCTCAGCTCTCACTCTCAAGCAGATCTTTTGTCTGTCTATCTTCCATTCTCACCAGGCTGGGGCAGCAGGGGCAACTGAGGGTTAGCTTCGTGTCACTCTGCTAGGGTGACTTGACCATCTGGCTGATGAGTGGTGGCCCATGTCAGAGGACTCTGGGCATGGTCAGGACACCAAGTGTCATGAATCATTGAAGATACACCGACAAGGGCTATTGGGACAAAATCGCGCTTATCACTTAGGAGCCTAGTAATCAAACCGGGCTTGAGATTCCCAGGTTCCTCCTGTGATGAGCTGGGGGAGTCAGGTGAGGACACCTCCTGTCTGTGCTGGAGGCTAAGCATGTAATTAGTGCCTGTCACTGTGACTTCCTGGTCCTCTACTCTGGCCATTCTCAACCTGTGGGTCGCAAACCCTTGGGACCACATATGGGTATCTTGGATATCATATATTTACATTACGATTCCTAATAGCAAAACTGCAGTTCTGAAGTAATGACAAAAATAATTTTATGGTTGGGGGATAAACACAACACAAGGAACTGTATTAAAGGGTCACAGCATTAGGAAGGTTGAGAACTGCCAATGTAGACGATACTTTACTACACTTTCCCAGCAGCCCGTGCTCTCACTGTGCTCTCTGGTCCTCTCTCATCACAGGTTTCTCATAGTCCTCATCAGAGCAAGGGAGGTCCATGACCACACAGGACCCTGTCCGAACCTCTTCTCCTCTGTGGAGAGAGGCCATGCTAGGCTAGGCTGAATTCCAGCTTCCTCTCTGACACCGGCTTTATTGAAGCTGTGTGACCAGGTACCTTGGGACCCCACTCATCCTCCTTCACACAGCTGTGCTATCATGCTGGATCCATCCCCCACATCCCAGCATCCCCCACATCTATGCATCCCCCACATCCCAGCATCCCCACATCCCAGCAACCCCCATATCCTAGCATCCCCTACATCTCAGCATCCCCCACATCCCAGCATCCCCCACACCCCAGCATCCCCCACACCCCAGCATCACCCACATCCCAGCATCCCCCACATCCCACCATTACCCATATCCCAGGCAGTCCCTAAGGAAGCATGCCAGAGGGAAGTCAGGAGGTGCTAGGTAACTCAGAGGATCTGGTACTGACAGTAAGGATGGGGATGGATAGGGAGGGGGGCTTGGTGGATGGGTTGGGACTTCATGAGAATCAGGAGTGGGTGCTGGGGTCAGTGAACCTGGACTTTGTCATCTGCTCCTGGTTTTGGGAGGCCAAGAATAGTTCCAAAGAAAGCTGGGGTGCTCACTCAAGGCAGGCGGCACTTTTCCCTCATGTAAACAACAAGTAACCACCTTCCTGCCTCCCAGCTGCTGGAGCTCTGCGGCTAAAGGCTAGGCTCTGGAGCCCTCCCCGGGAGTCAGTAATTTAGGTATATTTAGTCAGCCCACTTTCTTTAACATCAACAGCAATGCTAAGAACCAGCAGGGATGACCACAGGACATGGGATGGCCACACCCAAAGGTCCCTGCTGAGGCTCACCTTTATTCCCCCAAAGCCCTTTTCATTTAACTCTCCCAACCTCTATACCCCACCTCTGAGAACAGCAGCAACTTACAGGGGGGCCTCGAGGCCCGATGATGGACATCCCCGCATCTCCAGGGGCACCCTGTGGGGAGACAGAGGGTTGTGGAAGGGTAGACACAGGGGGTGGGGAGCAGGGAGCTAGCAGTTAGGAAGGGGGATGCCAACCCCCATAAACCAAAGGGAGGCCAGAGATCAGTCGGAAAGATGGTCATTGGAACATCACAGGGGAGCTGAGAAGAGCAGCTGGTAGGTGGGAAAGGACAGTGGGCCTGGGGAGTGCAAGAGAGTAGCATCCATGACACTGAGGAGCAGGAGGGAACCGCAAGGAAAGGCGGGGCTCAGTGGTGACTTTCCACCTGGTCCACACCTGGCAGCACGCCTTACAAATGAATGGTCAGGACATACAATATCTTGGCTATATGGGTCCAGCAGCCTTGAGGCCCAAGACTGACACTCTTAGATGTCCTAAGGAATGCTCCAATGGATGAAGGCTGAGTCCATGCTGAGCCCATATAGCATGTCCTGGAGCTACTTGGCTGGGAGCCCTGGGGGCTAGGACAGGTGGCTGAGCCAGCTGGATAAATGAAGGGTGTGGATGTGTAGGAATCTGCAGCAGAGGCAGGCAGGAGGGGAATGAGAAAGTCCAGGCCCCGAGTTAAAGTCATAGCCGCTTTCTGAGCTCACACAACCTGCCTGAGGGCTGAAGCTTGGAATGTTCTGCAGTCCTGGTGGGCAAGGAATTGAAAAGTAGTTTGCAAAATGTCCTTCCTACCTCATATACAGGTAACAGTGATCTTGAACTAGTAACTGTAGCACAGTGAAGTAGACATGGCCTATGGCAAAATGGATACTTTGAAGGGAAACCCTTAGCAGGCAAGTGAGTTGGGACAAGTTTACTAATTTCTCCGTTCATTTAGAAAACTACGGCAGGGGAAACATTCCTATCACATGGAAATTTCATGGGATAAAATTAGAAGGTGCTTGAAATCTCTGTGTGGTCTGGGAAGGTGATGCGTCGCACCCTATAGGATGGGATCAATATCTATCCACTTAGAAGACTGCCCTGTCCTATGATCAGTGTCACCTCAACCTTGGAGTCACAGCACACGGGGCTCCTGTCCAGCTCTGCCGCTTTCTATCTGTGTGACTATGGGCGTGTGACTTTCCTTCTCTGGGCCTAATGCACAGAGGAATAGTAAAGCTTTCCAGGAAGGGCCGTCAGCATTACCTGAGCCAATAGAAAAGAATGCTCACAGCCTGCCCACCACTGGGGAGCTGCTACTATGGTTAGCAGTTGATACTTTAGAGATGGGATACTCTGTTGCAGTATCTGTACTCTCTTGCTTGTGTTCGTTCTCTCTCTCTCTCTCTCTCTCTCTCTCTCTCTCTCTCTCTCTCTCTCTCTCTCTCTCCTCCCCTCCCTCCCTCCCTCCCTCCCTCTCTCTCCCTCTGTGTGTGTGTGTGTGTGTGTGTGTGTGTGTGTGTGTCCTGCCTGCAATTCCAGCTCTCAGCAGGAGAGGCAGGAAGATCTTTGTAAATTTAATGTCAGTTTGGGCTACCCAGTGACTTCTAGGCTTGCCTAGGCTACAAACCAAAACCCTTTCCCACTTAAAAAAAAAAAAAAAGGCAGAAAAAAAATCCACAATATTGACAACACTGACATGCCCAGTGTCCATAAGGAGGGAAGAAAAGCCGAGGACCGACCGGGAACCTGATCACATTATTGCTGGGGACTCCAGACAAACCCCATACACTCTCCTCTGATTGGATCAGACAAACCCTCCTCTGATTGGATCAGACAAACCCTATACTCTCTCCTCTGATTGGATCAGAAAACCCCCATACCTCTCTCCTCTGATTGGATAAGTTATGCTCTGAAATGGCTTCTGTATTCCCAGTCAGGGTGGAGAGTCCTCTCTGCGACTCTGGGGTCCTCCTGGGTAGTCCCAGTTACATAGCAGTGATGAGCCAGTTTCTTTTTCATGGGGACGGGTGACAGCTCACAGCTAGGAATCAGAGCGATGGGGCCCTTTGCACGTGATTAAGGTAAGGCAGGGCAGACTTATTGAGTGAGCTGGGTCAGCTGAGGACAGCCCAGGGCTCCATACCAGGGCTCAGAGAATGTTAGCTTAAAAGCCTCCCAGTGAGAGAGAAGGCTGGGTTTAAGGTGGAGGGGGCAGCGAAGACTCACCTTCTCGCCTGGTTGACCTTTGACACCCTGGGCAGGCAGCCCCACGAAGCACAGGGCACAGGGAAAAGAGAGACGGGGAGAGAAAAAAAGAGATTGAGAGACAGACACGGACAACAAGAATCCATGTTAATGGCACAGCAACCGAACAAAAGAAATCACTGTGAAATAAGAAACACAGCACAAGACACGGATGCAGACACGCGACAGCCATCTCAGCCAACAAGCACGGCCAGCTGTTCTACATCACTAGGAGAGAAACAACAGACCCTGTCCAAGTGGTGCGTGTGTGTGTGTGTGTGTGTGTGCGTGTGTGTGTGTGTGCGTGTGTGCGTGTGTGTGTGTGTGCGCGTTCTTGAGTGCAAGAAGTGGGGGATGGGGGAGGGAAGGAGAAAGAGGGAAGAAGGGGGAAGAGAGAGAGAGCGTAAGAGAAAGAGAGACAGAGAGAGAGACAGAGACAGACAGACAAAGACAGAGACACGGGGGGGGGGGGGGGGGGGGTAGTGGGAAGGATCCCTAACCTAGTCAGAAAATCTTCCTGAGTAGCCAAATCCAAAGGGCCCTGGGTGGGGCTGGGAAGAAGTTCCCAAGATCATGAACCTCAGGGGCTCTGAAGGTCCCCTCTGAGTACCAAGTACAGAACCTTGTGAAATGGAACCATTAAGGGTACCCATTCCTGGTAGAGAGAAAGCCTGAGGTCTGCAAAGGAGGGGGCAGGCAAGGGTGTCCCAGGATGACACAGGACAACCAGAAGGGGGTTACTGGGCTTGGGAGTAATCCCAGCTGCTTAGGAGACTGAAGCAAGAAGGGTACAAGGCCTGTCTGAGCTAGAGGCTGAGTTCAAGGCCAACCAGGGACAACTCAGTAAGATCCTGTCTCAAGGGAAAGTGTAAAGAGGGCTGAGGATAGAACTCAGGGGTTAAGATGCTGGCTTCATATGCTCAAACTCTTACATGGAGTCCACAGTACTACAAAAAAAGGGCAGAGGTGGGAGGCACAAATTCGGCAAGGATGCTGGATGGGTCAGAGTATGAAGAAAGCTGGACACCCAGCCAGGGGTTCCTTTATCATTACAGTGGCCAGTGGTAGGCAGCCTCACTCCATGCAGCTCCCAACAGGCCAGTGGTGCCACCCCTGGTGATGCTGGGAATGACCCAGGAATTTCACACCTGGTCATTGGACACTACAGTCCTTAACAAGTGGCTTATGCCAGGCCCCCTAGTGAGCAGCCAAATGGGCCATCCACATTTAAAATAGCACCAGCAGGGAGAAGTTCCAAAGTGGCTGGAAAGGAGTTCGGCACAGGAGGTGGGAGGCTTCCGGTGGGACCCCCCCTCTCCCCAGTGCCACCACACAGGAAGCTCCGATGGGGAAGGGCAGGAAGGAGGAGCCGGAAGTACATTATGCACTCAGCAGAACTTCCTGCGGGCCAGCTGCTGTTCCCAGCAGGGAGGGATGCTACCAACACTTACCTAACCAGAGCAAGGTGGATAGGCCAGGTGGCTTGGGTGCAAAATCAACTCCACCCCCTTCCGGGGTAGATTTTGCCCATTAAAAGGGATCATTAAGGCTATAGTGAGGTATCCAAAATGACCGCTCCAGGAAGGATGGCAGGGTAGCGTTGCGATCTCTGGGTGGGGCGCAGCGACAGCATAGACAGACCCAGTGTCTAACGGACAGACTGATGGAGCAGACAGATGGGAGGCAAAGTGCCCACTGTTCTGGTATGGAATCAGTGTGAGGACCCCGTGGAGGGGATCGGGACTCCCACAGGCTGTCACGTCTTAGAGTCGCTGAAGACTGGCACACTGCTGGCTGTGCGCACTGAGTGTTTTCCCACTCTCCCTGGGTACCAAGTCTTGCTGAGTGTGTGTATGGGAGGGACAGGTGAGGGAGCAGTGGACACAAGCTTCGAGGTTGTTGAGGTTCCCGTGAGATACCACTTAGAGAAAGCCCATGCTAAGAATCTGCTAAATGTTGGGCAACTCCCCACACCACACACACCCTAGCACCACAGAGGTGGCTTCACAGCTCACAGGTTACAATGGAGCTCTTGGACCAAACTCTAGAATGTTCTAGACCACTGAAGCATCCGTGTAAGGTCAGCTCCTCCTTTCGGCTCTGATGCTAGGGGTGGACTGCCGAGGTCAAGGATACACATTTGCAGCCTGGTTCCCTGAGCTCGACTGTCTGCTCAATCATTTCCTAGTGCATAACCTTGAGAAAGACATTTACCTTCCAAGCCTTGGCTTTCTCACCTGGAGTGCTGGGGGTTGGGGGTGGGGTGGGATGGAGATTGTGCCTCTGCCCAGACAGTTCACTGGAGGGCTGAATGAGCTGGTATGTGAAGGCCCAGCAAGATGTCCATACTAGCAAGTATTGCCTAAGTTCTGGGCACCCCCAACTCCATGCTTGCTCCAGCCATGCAAATTCATTCACAGATGTCACAGTCATGCTTAATAAGGCTAATGCCAGCACAGCAGCGAGGGTCACAGCCAAAGCCAGCCAAGATGGCGGTGGAATCATGCTGGAGGTGGGAAGTTAGCAGTAAAAAGAGGAGGGCCGCACTATGGCCATGCCCATCTTAATTCAGGATGCTCTTTACTACCTCAGGCTTCTGTCTGTCTGGACCAGTGGTCCTCAACCTTCCTAATGCTTCAAACTTTTAATACAGTTCGCGTGGCGGTGATCCCAACCAAATAATTACTTTCATTGCTACTTCATATTTTTGTAATTTTGCTACTGTTATGAATTGTGATGTAAAATATCTGACATGCAGGGATTTGCGTGACCCCTATGAAAAGATCGTTCAACCCTCAAGGGGGTCGTGACCTGCAGGTTGAGAACCACTGATCCAGACCCTGGAGTCCTTCAACCTGAGGCTGACAGGACAGCCCAGGTGCCAGGGACTCAATGCCTGGGGCTAGCCTTCTCATATCTTCTGACCAAGCTCTCTCAACTCTCTCTTCACAAAAGGGTTAACTGCCTTCGCCCTTAGGAGGACCTGGAGGAATTGCCTAGAGCCAAGCCTTGCCATCACTGCCTCTTAGTGTAGTGCCCATCCATAGAGGACAGTCACAGGCGATAGTGGCTGCTCTGAGGATGGTGGCAGAGGCATCTGATGCCTTGGGATACTCAGGCCTCACTCCATCCTCCTACACATCCAATAACTTTCTACAGAGTACTTACTTAGTCCCTGTGTCTCCAAGGAGAAGATATTCCAAGCCCCCAGTAGGTGCCCCAGAAACACTGGTTTGTATGGGACCCTATGTGTACTACATGTCTTTGCTGTATGTGTGTATCTATGACAAACTTTAATTTTGTGAATTAGGCCCAGTAAGAAAATTTAAAAAGGATACCTTGTAATAAAACAGGACAAGGTTAACGGTGTCTCCAACAATATGGATATTTCTTTTGAAATATCTGACCACAGTAACTGAAGCTGTGTGCGCAGACGAAACTGCAAGATGCTGTTCTGTTCAGTCTGGAGACTGGAATAATTCCCGTCCCCTTCCTTGTCTCTCCCTGAAGTAGCTCTACCCAGCACTTCACCATGCATGGAGGATAAAGCCAGCTTGGAGAAGCAAGTGATGGCGCCCCAAGCAGGGACACATGAGCCAACTCACCACGCGTCCAGGCATCCCGATAGCACCCTTGTCCCCCTGATGAAGGAGGTGGAAACAGTCAGTGTGGCTGCCACCCGCCAGAGTGTCCCACAAGCTTGTGCACACCTAACTTGAGGACACAGCTAGCCAACTTTGTTGGAGCAGCTAGGACAACATTTAGAGTGGCACCAAGTGTCACGTGGATGCCACTGATGGACCTGCCAGGAGACTTCACTAACTAGGGCCAGGACCTCAATGACCAAATGGAGTCAGACTTTCATCTCTCACCTATGGTTTTCTGCACTCAAGCATGGAAATGTGGAATATGGGTTGCAGTAGGTGAAGGTTATCATTCTTGACCTCAATCTCTTAAATTGTCTCCAAGGCCCTTTCTCCCTCGGGCTTGTGTTGTTGCAGCCAGAATGGGCCTAGGAGTCATTATCCCTGCTTTAAGGCACAGAGCAAGACAGAGGGCAAAAGATAGCCCTAGATCTGTCTGCCAGAGCCAGAGAAGCGACGCCCATGCTCCCCGGCTCCTCCCTCTCCTGCTCTGGTGTCTCACCCTGCCCCCTCACCTCCCAGGCTGCTCTAAGCTTGTGGATTTCGATACTTTGTTTTGTAGCCAGGGTTACATCCTCTAGCTCTGGAAATCTGCTTACAAAGTTTCACTCGTTCCCCCATTCAGTAGAAAATATTTTTTTGTAATCACAGACATGCAGACATCATAATCTGGGGTGGAGCCTCAAGGGATGGGGAGGACAGGGTGTGCAAGTGTGTAGGGGGGTGGGAGGAGTCCTGAGGGCGACTCTGCTGATCCCAAAGAGGCCAAAAGCATCCAGGACCAGGTGGCATCCCAAGACATATGTGGGACGCACGAGAAACACTGGCAGTTCCTGTTAGGCTTTTACATTGTCAAGATCCGGGGCATCTTTGAGCAGAGCACTGTGCCTTTGCTCAGCACAGTGCTGGCTGTAAGCCTTGATGGTTTCCCTGTTCTCCCCGAGCACTGGCCTAGTGAACAGAAGACACGGGATGAGAGCTTTGAGGTTGCTGAATTCCCCGTGGGATGCTTCTGTCCCCCGCCAAGGACTTGGCATTTGGTAAATGTTAAGCAAAATGGCATTGACTAGAGCTGGAACCCTATGTACATGTTTTACACTTCTTGTCCTTGATATTCCTAACAAAGGGCCAACACTCATGCACCTGCTGGTGGGTCACCTCACGACCCTTCACGTGGAAGCTCAGACCTTCAGCCAGTAGATCTGCCCCTCCCATCAAGGGTGTGCCAGCCCCATGCCTGTTGTCAGCTCCGGCTCCAGTGACCTCACTGTCCACTCACTCCCAGGCTTCTGAATGATATTCCAGGGTGCTTGTGTGTGTGTGTGTGTGTGTGTGTGTGTGTGTGTGTGTGTATGTGTGTGTGTGTTGGATTATTTTTCCTTTCACTTGGAAAGTGATGTTCTTTGCAGCCCTGGCCATAAAATGCTCAGGTTAGGGACAAGCATGGAAAGGCCAGCGGCTGGAAACTCAGCAGCATCCCCCACTCTGTGAATTGCCCCCAAATGCCTTTTAAAGGTGGATGCTATAAGAAAAAACCCCCAAAAAGCTGCCCACATTCTTCTCGGTCATCTGACTATCCCCCTGCTTAGATTTCACGGACCGAGTCACCGTCATCCTGAGATTCAGCACTGGGAAAAAAAAAATCTCTGCTTTCAGGCCTGAGCCTTCTTCCTTGTGCATTTTACTAAAGAAAGTCACTGGCCATTGATTGCAGAAGCTATTGGACTGGCCAAAAGGCTACAGTATAATTCACACCCAGAAGGCTCTAGAATCCAGTGGAGAGTGGCCTTCAGCCAAGGGAAGACAGGTAGCCACAGGTGTCCCCTGAAAGCCTCCCCTGCCCCTGTGTCCCTTCCACACCCTACCTAGATGTCTCCTCTGGGCCCTACCTCAGAACCCTATCTGTGAGCTTCCTTAACCCCCTGGTTGGCTACAGCATCTTGCCTGAGCCACACCCTGCTCCAAAGCCCACGGGGCTTATAATCAATCTCAGTTATCGAAGCTGGACCCCACAGAACAATGTCTCAGAAGACTTTATAAAGATGGCACTCAAATAAATGCCAGGCATGGTCCACAAGAAGCCGCTGTGCTCAGTGGTGTGTGATGAGCCTCTGACGATCCACTACTGAACTTGGATGGGTAGGAAGATGTGTTTTATCCTTCCATCACTAAATGAAGCTGGGAATACCCTCATCTCTGAGTGATTACTATTTTTCTTCTGAGTTATGGAGAAATCAAGGCTGGGAATACCCAGAATGCCTGACACCTGTTAAAGCTTCATGTGAGATGGCTTGTCACATGACTTCTGCCCACTTTTGCCCAGAGTCCCTGTGGTTACTTAGCACAGCCTCCTATGGTACCTGGGGAGAAACAAAGGTTTTTGAGTCCGCCATAAACTGGAGGGCACGGGAAGACTAGAACAGTAGTCTGAATGTCATCTGCCATGAAGAAGGCTGGGAATGACCCAAGAACTGGCCAGTTGCTCCAGTCCTCCATTCATAGAACTATCTATCTGAACAACAGCTCCTATGTTGGGTCTGCTTCTGAGTCTACATGCACAATACCCAGGAGAGATGCTGAGAGCTACAGCCACACACTCTCCAGCATTGCCACCCTGGAGCAGTGGGAGCGGTGTCACCCTCCAGCACGGATTAGAGACTCCAGAGAATGGTCATGCTCAGAGGACTGTGAGAAGTGGCCACCCAACCTAGGTAGTCAACGGACTGAGAAAGTAGGTAATGGGGGACTGGGGTGTGGTCAGCAGGAGAGCCCTTGAAATGCCCCCGGGTCCTGGGCTCAGTGCCCACTAAAAGGAAGACACAGAGAGAAGAAATGAGCTACTTACTGGGAGCCCAGGTCTTCCAGTGGGACCCTGAAAGAAAGAGATAGAGAGTTATAAACAGTTAATAGGCTAACATTCCCCTGTTAGCTGTGACCTCAGGGAAATACCCTACACTGTAGGAGCTTGTTATTTTAATAACTAATCAGGGATGGGCGCTTCCTTTCAGTCAGCCATCCATCCGTAAAACCAGGGAAGCAGGACCTCCTATATGCCAGGCCCAGGAATAGGAAGAGGAGACAGAAAGATGATATGTCCCTTCCCAGGACTCAAGGGTCACTAGGGCTTGGGCTCTCATTAGCTCAGCTCCCTCCCCCACCCCACTCCATCTCTGAGCCCTTCAGTTGCTAGGCACCACTTCTGCCTACTGGACCTGACTGGGAAAGGGCAGGGATGAGAAACAGCCAGACCCTGTGTTACCTATTCCATCACAGAAGAGAAGCCAGGGGCAGGGCAGAGCCTGCCATTGGCCATGATGCCCCCCTGGTGCACTGACCCCATCTATACGGATGGCATGGGAGAAGAGAAGGGGAAAACCCACAGAGGATTATGAGGGAGACAGTGGGACGTGTTTTGGTGCATGAGTATGCGCAGTGAGATCACCCAGTCAGCACTGGGGTGGGGGATGGGGACTGTCTTGCCTTCCTGTTTCCTAGAACGCAACAGACAAAAGTCTCAGAGAATACCAGCTAGGCCTGCATCAGCCTGGAGTCATCCTCACACTTGGGAGGCTGAGACATGGGAGGATGGTGAAGTCTAGTCCTCACACTTGGGAGGCTGAGACATGGGAGGATGGTGAAGTCTAGTCCTCACACTTGGGAGGCTGAGGCATGAGGATGGTGAAGTCTAGTCCTCACACTTGGGAGGCTGAGACATGAGGATGGTGAAGTCTAGTCCTCACACTTGGGAGGCTGAGACATGAGGATAATGAAGTCTAGGCTAGCATGGGCTACAGAGTAAGACTGTCTCAAAGTAAGTGTATGTATAAATAATAATAGAAATTATCCAATGGCTATTCTATCAATGATGTTTTCTGCCATAGCAATACATCCTGGAAACCCCTTGGTAACATGCAAAGTCCTGAGAGAGTGGTGTCTGTCTAGGGCTGGGACTGACCCGAGAGAGATGCTGAGATTCTACACGAACAGCAGCAAAGAGGGGAGAGACTTTTGGGATACAGTTTTTAGTTTGTTTGGGGTTTTTTGCGACAGGGTTTCTCTGGGTAGCCCTGGCTGTCCCGGAACTCACTCTGTAGACCAGGCTGGCCTCGAACTCAGAAATCCGCCTGCCTCTGCCTCCCAAGTGCTGGGATTAAAGGCGTGTGCCACCACTGCTTGGCCTTTTGGGTTACTCTTAGTTGCTGAGCCTGCATGGGTCCGTAGGACTAATATTGTAAAAATGGCCATCCGACTAAAAGTGATCTATAGATTTATTGTAATTCCTATCAGAATACCAATGCAATATAGACATTGAAGAAAACATCTACTTCGTATGAAAACACATGTGAGTGCAAGCATGCATGCATGCGTGCGAGTGTACAAACACCACCACTACTACCAACAACAACAATAACAACAACAAAAACCAGAATAGCTAAGGCAAGTCCGAATAATGAAATAACAACTGGAGGTATCGCCATTACAGATTTCAAGCTATATTACAGAGCTAAAACCATCATGGCACTGGCGTAAAAACAAACATGTTGACTATGGAGTTGAGTTGATCAATAAAATTGAGCCGAATATCCAGACACAATTTCACACACCTATGGACACCTGATTTTTCACCAAAAAAAAAAAAAAACCTCAAAAATACATATTGAAGAAGATAATATCCTCAACAAATGGTGCTGGTCAATCTGGATGTATTCATGTAGAGGAATGCAAATAGATCCACACCTATCACCCTGCACAAAATTCAGCTCCAAATGCATCGGGGATCTCAACATATAAGCAGACACTCTGGGTCTGACAGAGGAGTAAGACCAACAGCTAACGGATAGGACTTTATAAGCCTGATGAATTTATATGGCAAAGGTCACTGTCGTTTGAGCAAAGCGACAGCCTAGAGTAGGGGGAAGGCCTTTACCAACTGGACGTCTGATAGACAGCTAGTATCTAAAATATAAATAGAACTAAAACCAACCAAACAAAACAACCTAAACATCAGGAAACAAGTAACCCAATTTAAAAAAACGACCTCAAAACATGAGACACAGATATCAAAGAGGCACTTAAAGAAATGTTCAACATCCTTAGCCATCGTGGAAATGCAAATTAAAACCACTTTGAGACTTCATCTTATCCCTGTCAAAACTGCCAAGATCAATAACACAAATGACAGCTCGTGCTGGTGAGGATGTGGGGTAAAGGGGGCATTCACCCATTGTGGGTAGGAGTACAGACTTGTACAGTCACTATGGAAATCAATGTGGCAGTTCCTGGGGAATACGGGAATTGATCTCCTCTAAGACCCAGCTAGCCTACTCTTGGGCATCTACCTAAAGGACTCTACATCCTACTACAGAGACGCTTGCTCATCCAGGTTCACTGTTGCTCTGTTCATAATAGTCAGAGACTGGAAACAGCCTAGGTGTTTGTTCATCAGCTAATGAGTGGATAATAAAACTATAGTGTATTCACCAAAAAAAAAAAAGAAGATATATTTACACAATAGACTATTGTTCAGCTGTTAAGAAAAATAAAATTATCAAATTCACAGGTAAATGGATAAAACAAGAAACAATCGTCCTGAGCAAGGTAACCCAGACCCTCCCCAAAACAAATGTCTGTTTTTTCTCATATGTGGATGTTAGCTTTTCTGTGTTCAATAGGTGTGTTTTAATCTGAATAAACACAAAGGTCAGGGACCTTGCAAGGAACCAGCAGAGAAGAGGATTTCTCAAGAGAGAAGAAATAGTGGGGAGGGGAGGGGGACGGGGAGGAAAGGAGAAACTGGACTAGGAGGATTAAATAGGAAGGGGGATGAGGGATACTAAAGGCCATTTGAAAAACCATATGGAAGCCTGCTACTATATGATCAGTTATTTCTTTGCTGGTGAAATAAGCCAGTTCAAGCCAGATTAGATTATATTAAAGGTGGGTTTATTGGGAAGCTCCTCTTGGGTGAGTTCACTGGTCCCAAGGATTGAGGCTGGGGAGTCACCTTGGGGAGAGAGGGGAGGGAGAAGAAGAGAAAGAGAAGGGGGAGAGAGAGAGAAAGGGAGGAAGAGGAGGAGGAAGAAGGGGGAGAGAGAGAGAAAGGGAGGAGGAGGAGGAGGAGGAAGAAGAAGGGGGAGAGAGAGACCAAAATGTCTGGATTATATAGGGAAGTGCCTCTGTGGGAAGGGCAGCCCAGCCCCTGGGTTGGAAAGTTTAGGGTTGGGTTCAATGTATGCCAGGTAAGGACTAAGGGATGCTGGGAGGATCTGGTCAGGCCTGCTTTGATATGTAAAATATGCAGCTAGGTCCTTTGTCCAGGGGTTTAGAAACCAAACCCAATATGTAGAAGCTTCTTAAAAAACAATACGGGCTGGTGAAATGGCTCAGCGGGTAAGAGCACTGACTGCTCTTCAGAAGGTCATGAGTTCAAATCCCAGCAACCACATGGTGGCTCACAACCACCTGTAATGAGTTCTGACGCCCTCTTCTGGTGGGTCTGAAGACAGCTACAGTGTACTTACATATAATAAATAAATAAATCTTAAAAAAAAAAAAGTACAAACATACATGAAAGGACTCTAACGGAGTCACCAAACGGCAGAGAATGTCCCCTCTCTACTAGACATCTTTTGTCACCAAGTAAAACCTCCAGGACCAGAAATAAGTTATACATTCTTGAGTTGTTGTCCCATAGGGGCTCCACAGGAACACCCAAACATCTCAGGCTATCGCTAAGGCTATCCGTTGCTCTCCCCAACCTGGCAGTAAGGATCTGTTGCTGAAGACAACCCTTACTTATACCACTGAAAACACAGAAGTCAGGCTGGTCCCTGACTAGAGTCTCCACCCTACTGACTAGTGTCCATGATACTGGAAGGAGGCACTCTGCACATTGCCAGAGGAGAAAGGCAAACACCAACCCAGCTATAAACCCTGAGACCCACAACACCACCCTGCCCACAAGATATACTTGAGCAATAGCGGCATAGACGCTATAGGAGTAACCAGCCACTTTTTTTTTTTTTTTTTACTGATTTAAGACCCAATCCATGTGATGGGACACCTGACATCACTCAGGTGATCCAGAACCTAAGAGTAGATAGATAGGTCATGGGCCTAAGACAAACACCTACTGCTATTATTCTGTAAAAGAATACAGCAATAGAACATACAGCTGTAGCCATTGATCAGCTCAACCCACTTAAGAGAAGCTTCCTCTTTCGGGAGTTGGTAACTAACACAGAGACCCCCCCAACTGGACAACATGCATAGACCGAGAGACTCTCAGACATCCATCAAACGCTTCCCCTCATGGCTTGGGCATCTATACACAAGAGGAGCAGAAAGACTCCTAAGAGGCAGGGGTAATAGCTGACTCTAAGGAAGACAAGACGCAACCAATGTATATAAACTCACAGAGACGGTGGCAGCATTCATGAAATCTGCACAGGCTAAAGCCAGATGAGATGGGGGTCCCAGAACGGGAAGGGGAAGTAGACAGAGGTCCTACGCCTAACCAAGAAGCTGTCTGAAACGGACACCTAATGGCAGTGGGTTAGCTTCATGCGGCTGGTATTCTAATGATAACTTGGATACTTGGATCCTCCAAAACTGTCTGCAGGAGAGTCCGAACACTGGTGAGGCGCTGAGGAACTCTGCCCCCAGTTAATTGTGATTGGTCAATAAAGATGCCAACGGCCAATCGCTGGGCAGAAGAGACATGGGCGGAGCTTAGGTTTCTCCGAGCTCAGGCTTGGAGATAGAAGACAGGAGCTAGGAAAGGGAAGAACATCCAGGAGGGAGGAGGAGTGCCGCCATAGGCTAAGGGCCAAGAGAACGTGGTCCTGAGGCCTGCCCGGTTGGAGTTAAGAGCAGCCCAGATGGAACACAGTAAATAGTGAGTGATAATTTGGGATTGTTGATAGGAAAGTAGATTCTAACAGCAAAGAGGGTAGGCAGCGGCCCAGCTACTGGGCTGCCTAAGGCTTATTAACTTATAAAGGCCTTGTGTGTCTTTCATCCAGGAACATAAATAGTCTAAGGCAGCGAAGAAGCCCTGCTCCAGGATTTTAAATATTTACTACACCCAATGGCAAAGGGAAAATCAGTTTTTCTCCAATAGCGCATCCTTGGTTGTATCAAGCACACTTCAACACAGGCCACATGCCCAGGAGTACTTGGCCCATACAGAATAAACTCAGTGGCTGTGTGTGTGTGTGTGTGTGTGTGTGTGTGTGTGTGTATCTTTGTTTCATTTTTGCTTTTTCCTGGCATTTCTCTTTTGTCCTGTGGGTCTTCTGCTTGTTTGATTTTCATCTTTGTGGCATGTTTTGTATGTGTTTCTTGTTTTTATTTTTGTTTCTTGTTTGTTTTTGAAAGCAAGCGAGAGAGAGAGAGAGAAAAGAACGTATAGTTGGCTGGGTATGTGGGGGGAGGAATTAGGGGGAAACATGATTACGATAGAGTATATGAAAATAATTTTTTAAATTATAAGAAAGAGCTGAGCCTGAGCCATGGCACACGGGGCGGTGTTTCAGCAGCAGGGATGGAATCTTCTGGATTCAGAGCAAGCACAGTGTTAGCCAGCCTGTCTGTGCACAACCTTGGCTCTGCACTTACGACATGACGAATGAGGGTGACCTTAAGTAAGAGGCTTGCTGCCCTCGTGCCTCTGTGTCCTCAGCTTGAAAATGGGAGGGCAGGAACCAAGTAGCGCTTGTCTTTTACAATGAAATAAACTAGGGTACCACAAGCACTGAGCTCAGGGACCCGCATACAGCAAGTGCTAAGCACACGCTGGCATGAGCCATTATTAGAGGGGAACAAATTGGGGAGGGGAACAGGACCAGGAAGAGCCAGGCTTCACTGAGCGGCCAATGCTTGCCTACCTAACTGTAGACTGAGTTTTGCATTTTTTTTTTTTTTTTTTGCTCTGACCAACAAGAGGTTTTTTCCTACCTCTTCTCTTCCATTCCTCACTCTATGAGAACCTAGCTTGGCCTAGTTTGCCTTCTGCTGCAGGAGTAAATACCATGACCAAGTGGCGAGGGATGACCAAGTGGGGAGGGCTTACATATCGAGATCTCAGTCCACCATGAAGTCAGGGAGGAACTGAGGCAGAGGCCGCAGGAGGGCTCTGCTGACAGGCTTGCTTCCCAAGGCTTGCTCGGCTTGTTTTCTTATACAACCCAGGACTCTTCTCCAAGGGTAGCATCACCCACTGGGTTCTCTCCCATGCCGTTCACTCACTACCCAAGGCAATCACTTGCCTACAGGTCAAGTTGATGGAGGCATTTTTGTTTTTTTCAACAGAAGAATCTCTTCCCCCAGATGACCCTAGCTTGTGTCAAATTGACAAAAAGTTAACTAGGACATAGTTTTAAATCTCCCAAAATGAGGTAGGATAGAAAGAAATGAATAAAGTAATCAACGTGGATTACAGAGTTAAAAAAAAAAAAAAAGCCGGGCAGTGGTGGCACACCCCTTTAATCCCAGCACTTGGGAGACAGAGGCAGGTGGATTTCTGAGTTTGAGGCCAACCTGGTCTACAGAGTGAGTTCCAGGACAGCCAGAGCTATACAGAGAAACCCTGTCTCAAAAAACCAAAAAAAAAAGAAAAAAAATCAAATGATGGGGAAGGGAGGGGAAGGGTGGGGCAGGCTTCTGTCTTTGGTCACTAGGGTGGGGACAGGAGGAAAGGACAATTTGCTCCTCTTTGCTAATTCCTGCTACCACATCAATGTGTCCTCCATGGTGAATGCCAACCCTGTGCCCACAGGAACCTGGATATTTCTCACTGGAGCACAGAGCCAGCCCCCGAGAGCCTGCCCACAAGGTAACAGATGGCCATCTGTCCAGGCCTCATCTCTGGCCACCAACATCCTCACCTTGCAGAAAGCAAAGAGACCGGGGCTAAGAATGATTCTTACCCTCTCCCTCCTTCTGTTCTTTAGGCTTTTTTTAGTGGGGGGGGGGGTGAAGGGCAAGGCCTTAGGGCCTCTCATTTGCATCAAGCCTGGGAGTTCAAGGGAGGACACACACAGCTCAGGCAGGTAGAGTGTGTAAGCAGGAACTTGTATCCCACTTCTCTTGCCAGTCCCTGGATTCCAGGGGTCGTAGTCTCTACTCTGGCTGGGAACAACCTGTCAGGCAAACGGGTACAACTCTCAGGATGCTACTGCACTGGCTGAGTCCTCAGAGAGGGAGGAGCCTCAGGTGAGGAAATACCTCCATGGGATCCAGCTGGAAGGCATTTTCTCCATCAGCGATCCATGGGGCAAGCCCAGTCCATGGTGGGAAGAGCCATCCCTGGGCTGGTGGTAGTCCTGGATTCTCTAAGAAAGCAGGCTGAGCAAGCCATGGGGAGCAGGCCAGTAAGCAGCATCCCTCCATGGCTTCTGCATCAGCTCCCGCCTCCAGCTTCCTGCCCTGTGTGCGTTCCTGCCCTGACTTCCTCCATTGAAGGCCTATGATCTGATCTGTAAATGTAAGCTGAATAAACCCTTGCCTCCTCAGCTTGCATTTGTGTCATGGTGTTTTGTTGCAGCAATAAAATCCTGGCTAAGCCAGATGCTAAGATAGTTCCGCCGAGGGACACAGAGTTAACACCATCTCTGGAGTGTCCTCAGATGGGGCAGGTATGGATTCTTGCCTTCAAAAAAGGGGGAGGGTACATGGCCCCATCCCAGCTGGCGGCCTGTCATAGTTCCTTAAAAAAAAAAAAGTCAAAGTCTTAGGAGCTCAGGCTGGCCTTGAACTCCCTGTGCTGCCAAGGGTGACCTTGAATTTTGGATCTTCCTGACTCTACCTCCCAAGTGCTGGGATTTACTCTCGGACTGAAGCCAGAGCTTCATGGATGGTGAGCAAGCACGCTACCAACTCAGCCACTTCCCGGGGCAAAGCCACTTATTTTGGAAGGCGGGTGACAGAAATGGCCATTTGATGTCCCCAAACTAACCAGGATAATGACCTCCCTCCCTGGCCGCTCTGCTCTCCAAGTCCTACCAGACGAATCCCAGTGATGGCAGGATTTTTTGGGGGGCAGAGGTTGGGACTTCAGGGTAACCACAGAGTATTAAGTAACTGTCTCTTTAAGAGTCAAGTGCACTACTTTCTAGGGGACTCTTCCTCAGGCTTCCACTGGATCCTCACAGCCCCAAAGCCACCTCCTAGCGACTCAGGAGGGAGGGGTAGATTTCAGTAACCTTGAGAAAGATCTGATGTGAAGGGGCTGGGCCCTTTCAGAGCCAGTCCCCAGGTCCCCCCAGTATCCTTGGGTCTTTTGTAGAACTATCAAATGCTGTCCCTCAAAGATCATGTGACACTCTGGGTTTGGATCCTTTACCTTAGGGAGGTGTTTCCTCCGGTTCTTCTCCAGGATTGGACGAGGTCCAGCTCCCTGCCCACCCTGGGACAAAGGCCCAGAAAAGCGGGACATGTGGCCTCTACTACCATTGCCACCACCAGCCTCAGCTGCCCCCTTGGGGCCTGGCCAGAATGGAGCTGCCCACACAGGGGTGTGGATGGCATCGCCAGGTTGCCCCGGCTTGGAGCTGTGCCCTGACCTGCTTTCTGTATGGGACAAAGACACTGGGGGAGGAAGGCCGAACCTAGCAGGGTGATCCTTCTGGTGGTGGTGGTGTGTGTATATGCGTGCATGCATGCATGAGTGAGTGAGTGTGTGTGTGTGTGTGTGTGTGTGTGTGTGTGTGTTTGGGGGAGTGGAGACAAAATAGCCAGGCCAATAAGGGGTAAGCCAGCCTTCTAGTATCTAGAGTGAAATGACGGACAGACAGACATCCCTCAGTGGATCCTTGACTGTGTAGAGAGGTGCGCTCCTGGAGGACAGCAGGGGGCTGGCTGTCAGCGCTCCACCCAGGGCCCTGTTACCAGAGATGACACAGGCCTTTGAGGCGCACACGGGGACCAGCTGCGGCCTGTACTTACTGGAGGTCCTGAAAGAGAGAGAAAAGGGCTGGTCAGTGTCACTGCTGCCAGGGGGAGCGGTTGGGGAGGTCACCTTAGAAACAACATCCAAGAATTTTTTTTCTGGCAAAGAGGTTTCCATCTGGTCTTCAAAGTGTGTCTTTTCCTGGCTCACTCTTGCCGGCGTAATTCATTTCCTCTCTATTTTCTCTCCATATTTTTATTATTGGATGAGAAACGCAGGGGTCTGGACCCAGGCCCAGCTCTGAGAGGGGTCTACTGGTCGCCACCCCTTACCTTCCTGCTTGTCAAACTGCATTCTTGGGGGACTTGCCAGCATTTCAGAGAGGCCAGAGGAGGTGCTGGAGAGACAGATGGACAGACAGACAGACAGTGCTGCCTGCTCACCACTCCTGCAGGCTTTCCCAGGACATGCAATGGAAAACTGGCAAAAGGAGCAGGCGGGGTGGGGAGTAGGGCACACTCCGGCCCTCCCCTCCCAGCCTGATGTCTATCAGCGTGGCCTGGTTTCTGTTAGGCTTTGAGTCATATGTCTTGCCCTCCTGTGTCTGCCGCCCACTGCTCCTCTCCTGACCCCCACTTCTCTGTCGGTCTTGGGCCCAGCCCCTCTCTCTCCTCGGGACTCCCCACCCCACTCCCTGCCCCGCCCCCGTCCACTTTCCCTCCTCCTGTATTGGGCTTCAACAGCCCTGTCTCATTCCTAACAAGTTTAAGCTTTGTGAGGGTGGGAGCCAAGAGGGCAGGAAAGGAAGGCCACCTAAATGGCATCTCTGTAGATGGGATCTATGGAACCCCCACAGCCCTGAGGGGAGGGGTCCCAGCTGTGTGTTCTCCCAGTCCCTGCTGACCTGACCATATCAGCTTAGAAGCGACTGCTGTTGTCTTTCATGCTCTGCCAACATGGTTGCCTGATGTTCCCCCCATCCCGACCCCCCCCCCAGCTCCTTATGACCCCAAAGCCATGTTCTTCTCCCTTCTCTCCTCTGCCAGTATCATTTCATGTTCTGGTCCCCATCCAGGAAGAAATGGCCTCATGCTGGCCTCGGTCAAGTCATCTTTGTGTTCCGGTGTGTGTGTGGGGGGGGGGGGAGTGGCTAGGGAAGCCCTGTGCCAGATGGCAGGGTTCCAGAACAGGCTGGGGGCAGCGTGGGTCAGGGAGGGAGAACATCTGGGACCTATCAGGCTGAGGGACAGGAGAATGTCATCCAGAACCTGACACTATCTCAAAAAAAATATAGGCTGCCTGGGTAGTCTGTGTCTCCTGGTTTGGGGGAGGGGGGAATGACAAGTCTTCAACAATGACAAAGTTGAGCTCTGGGGAGTTTTGGATGGTTTGGTTATAGGGAGGGAAGCTACCCTGAGCCTACCAGGTCAGACAGGGTCCTGACTCCCAGTTGGAAAGATTGGGGGATGCCCCTCAGGGTGAAGCTCTGCTGGGGGACCTGGCAGATACTAGTAAACCAGGAATGCCTCTGACCCAGCTCTTCCATGCACCTCTCACTCAGAACGCGCTTAACATCCTGCAGGGCCACCTGTAGCTCTTTATAGGGCTTCCCCACAGCTCCCAGGGAAGCCTGCCTTGCCAAGCTCTCACCACCCCCAACCTGTCACTCACAGGGACTTGCTGTAAGGAGGAAGACCCTATGGTCCCGCTCTGCCGTAAGATGATGATGGGGTTGGGGGGGGGGGTTAGTCCTGACAGAATCTAGAATCACCTAGGAGACCAACCTCTCTAGGCGCTGTTTCAAGATTCATCCTCTGCTTTCACATCCTGATCACAGACACCATGTTACCACGGACAGAAAACTCCTGTTACCATGCCCACCCCCACCCTATAATGAATGATGACCCCAAACCGTGAGCCAATATCAAAGTTTTCCCTCCTGAGGTTGCTAGCTCGGGGACCTTGTCACAGCACTGAGGAAAGCAACTAGACTGCGTGGGAGGATGGGGTGGCTCAGTGGGCAGCTCCATAGGTGGATCCGTAGGTGGCTCAGTGGGTAAACACCATTAGATAACCTGAATTTGATTTCCCGGGGCGCATACGGTGGCTGGAGAGAACTGGTGTGGAATAGACTCAGAAAGTTGACAGATAAGGTTCTGACCTCAATAGACACTTTTCTATCAGTGGGGAATACTGCTGTCGTCCTGATAGATACTTCTGGAAGGTCAAGGGAGAATCCAACGGTTGCCCTCCGACTTCCTACCACTGGTCCAGGCCTGCAGTGGGGAACACCTGGATTTCACCACAGAGCCCCTGCCTGGTACTGTGCTCAGCTGACCCTTGTGCAACATGTGCTAGGGCTGTCATGTCACATGCCTGTGCTCAGTCTGTCACGTGACTCATGACTGGCCCATCTCTCTGCCCAGGCACTCAGAGGACAGACACTTCAAAGCGTCATCAACTCTACTTTAGACAAGACTACCGGCAGAGAGGCCTAGGAGGTTGGGCGAGGATGTGAACAGCACCCAGCCTCCGGAGGACTCCTCATCTGGGACCCTTCTAACACATGCACTATGGCTTATGACCTGGGGAGGGGACTCTGTGAGTGCCTGTCCGCATCACCCATCTGAAGCAGGAGGAAGGCACCTGTGCCTGCTGCGGACCACGGGGACTGTAGATTGGTGGGAGAGTGATGTAGATTGTTCCAGGTCACCCAGGAAGGATGGAGTGGGATGTAACAGGATGCCCGGGGATGGTGCACAGCAGACGTCCAGAATAGAAACCTGTCTAAGAAAGTGTTCCTCATACCTGTCACCTGTCACCTTGGCCTCTTTAAACAAGGCAGCCTTGCCTCTTCTAAACAGAGAAGCAGAACCAGGCCCTGTGAAGAAACCTGGAGCAGCCAGAATTCTGAGAGGGCTTTTTTCAATAGATTCTTCCTAGGCTATGGCTGTATAAAGATGAAGAACACACAGGCAGGTCCCTAGAGGAAGGAAAATTGCACTATGCAGAAACAGCAACAAGACCCAGACCTGTGTGTGATCTAGAAGCCTGATGCTTATCTCTGGTGACTTTGCGATGAATAGATCATTTCCTCTTGCTGAGAAGTTAGAGTACCCTACATGGAGAGAGCTGAAGAAGAGCCAAAGAGCCTTGGTGGATCACCAGGATCCTGGAGTCATTCATTCATTCACTCACTCAATCAAGTACTCAGCGCCCTTCATTCATTCACCAAATCACTAATTATTCTAATCAACATTACACAGGGTGCACTAGGCTTAGTGCTAATTAGGCTTCTGTGACCTCAGATTGGCACTTGGGACAAGCCTGGGCTGGGAGTGGCAGACTTAACCCTTTTCACTGAGGTGGAGTCGGAGCTTTCAACCCTTTTGTTTACTCCCCTGCCAACATATCACAATACTGCTGTCATCAGAGGGGAGCACCAGGCCACTAAGTTACAAAA
>NW_022196909.1:27046398-27051862 GCF_008632895.1 Mastomys coucha
AAAAAAAAAAAGCTGAAATTAAAGATCTCATGATGTTTGGAGAAAGTTGGGCTGCATTGAAGCTATCCACCGGAGGCAATGGTGACTTGTCACCTTAGACAACACCTAGGATCTTTTTGTTTCTGTCCTTGTTTTAAGACAGGGCCTTTCCGGCCGGGAAGTGATGGCACACGCCTTTAATCCCAGCACTTGGGAGGCAGAGGCAGGCAGATTTCCGAGTTCGAGGTCAGCCTGTTCTACAGAGTGAGTTCCAGGACAGCCAGGACTACACCAAGAAACCCTGTATTGAAAAAAAAAAAAGGACAGGGCCTTTCTCTGTAGTCCTGGCTGCCCTGGAACTCTTGCTGTAGAGCAGGCTAGCCTCTAACTTGGAGATCCACCAGCCTCTGTCTCCAGAGTGCTGGGTTTAAAGGCACACACCACCACAGCCTGGCTTGCAAGTCTTAGCCAGTCTTACTTTTTATTTTATTTTTGTTTGTTTGTTTTTTGTTTTTTTATTAGATATTTTCTTTATTTACATGTCATATTTCCCAGTTTCCCCTTCCCCCCCCAAAAAAACCCCAAAAAACCAAAAAGAACAAACCCCTGTTGCCTCCCCCTTCCCCCTGCTCTCCACCCCACCCTCTCCCACTTACTGGCCCTGGCATTCCCCTACACTGGGGCACGGAACCTCACAGGGTCAAGGGCCTCTCCTCCCATTGATGACCAACTTGGCCATCCTCTACTAAATACATGCTGCCAGAGTAATCAGTCCCACCATGTGTACTCCTTGGTTGGTAGTTTAGTCCCTGGGAGCTCTGAGGGTACCCCAGCTAATACAGAAGTAGAGGCTCACAGCCATCCGTTGAACTGAGTACAGGGTCCCCAAATGAAGGAGCTAGAGAAAGGACCCAAGGAGCTGAAGGCTTTGCAGCCCCTTAGGACGAACAACAATATGAACTAACCAGTCTTACTTTTAAGCTTTAAACTCTATGCTGCCTAGCCTAGCTTTGAACCTGGCCTCTAAGAATCTTGTGTTTTCCATGCTGGAATCTGGAGGTCCTTACGGGTGGCAAGTTCTGCCCTCTCCAGATCTGGTCCTGGTCCTGGGCACAGCTAGTACAGAGTCACAGTGTGCTTTTATTCAAGGTCACCCAAGCCGTGTTCGAAGCCTGCTTGACTGTTGGGCTCCAAGAATCCTGCCTGTTTCCTACTCCCTCTGCCTGCCCATCTACCGGGACAGACACTGGGTACCGCAGCCTCTCCAAAGACCTTGAGTTATTTTTAAGATGCCATACTGTGTCTTCAGAGCTAGACCATCTCAAATGGGGGTGTCTTTAACTTTTCAGGGACAGTTGGCCATGTTTTGAGATGCCAGGGGGACCTTGATGTGAAGGCTGAGGCCAATTTCTGGATAAAGCATCTGGATCAGTTGCCCCAGGAACACATTGGGCAAATCATGTTTTATGTCTGACATAGTAAAACCCCAGTCTGTGGATGAAGAAACCTCTGGCTGTAGCCAGGTGTGCACAGCTGGTAAAGGAGCCCGAACCCTAGTTTGGAAAAAGCTCAGAACAGGTTGAGCTCTAGGCGAGTGGCAGAAGGCTGTAGAAAATCCATCAATCAGAACACTAAATCAGAACATTAGGTCTCCCGTGAGCCCATAGGCACAGCTCTCCTTAGCTCAGCGTTTCGCAACCCCGTGTCCTGAGAGCTGAAAACTGGCCTCTGTACGAGTTTACACTATAGAACTTGGTAAATGCGACAAAGCGTCTTTCCACCCCACAAACCAGTCGTTAAACATCTTAGCACGCGGCAGCTCACATCTGTCAGGCTCTCTTCAGCCTCAAACGATTTCCAGGTGTTTCAGGTGAAAGGGGCCTGGGAGATATGGGCAGCAGGTGCAGTGTTTTGTCTGTCTGTCTCTTTCTCCCTGCCCCTCACCCTCTGAGCAAAATGGTCACCATCTTCCTCGGACTGCCTATGGCAAATGCTCCTCACAGCCCTGACTGTCAATGTCCCCTCCTAGGAGAGGATGAGGACATCAGTCACTGCTTCTCACCTCAAATGCTAGCTGCTCCTTGTAGTCATTGGTAGGCAGTTCTTCCCTAATTGCCCACAGCTTTGGGTGCTGATCTATATATAGGCGGGAGAAGGTTAAGGGAAGGGACCTCCCATCATGTAGCTAGGGGAAAGATGCCATTCATGTTGGGTAAAGACTTTTCCATGTGGCTGCTTTGGGGTCATTTCAAGGTCCTGCCAGCAACCCCTTACCACGCTCTGTATGTGAAGCTGGTAAACACACCAAGGCCAAGAAAGATCTTACATGGAATCACACTTGTCTCTGGGACCTTATGAGGGCAGCAGAGCCATTGCTTATGTCTCCCCAGGGAAGGAATTCTTGAAACACACATTCTCCTTCTCACAGTAGACATCTCTAATCATCTGTCCTGGGATGAATAGGAATGACCCCTATAGGCTCCTCTTAAACGCTTGGTCACCAGGGAATGGCACTACTGAGAAGGATTAGGAGTTGTGGCCTTTGGGGGTGGGGGTGGCCTTGTTGGAGGAAGTGTGTCACTTCGGGGGTGGGCTTTGAGACTTCAAGAGCCTAAGCCAGGCCCCAGGGCTCTCTCTCCCTGCCGCCAGGGATGGAGATCAGACTCTCGGCTACTGTGTCTGCCTGCCTACCACCCTGCTCCCTGCCAGGAGGATAATGGACTAAACCTCTGAAACTATAAACCAGCCTCAATTGAGTGCTTTCCTCTTAAGAGTCGCCGTGGTCATGGTGTCTCATCACAGCAATAGAACACAGACTAAGACATAGGTCACTGTGACTCTCTGCTGAAGAGCCTAGAGACAAGGCTTTCTTTACTGTCAATCAGTAGGGACTGTCATAGAAGACAAGATCTAGCACTCGAGTCACGGGGGTGGGGTGGGGGGGGAGGTTTAGACACAGAGATGAGAGCTCTTTCTTGACTTCTCAAGGAGGCCTGGCTCTAGCTTTATTGGGCAGTAGAAAGTCTCCCCAGCATGCCTTGCGCCAGATGCGGGATACTTTTGTATTAGCTTTTCCTCCTTTCCCCCCTCAGCTGTGCAGATTGGCAGAGAGATGGCTGGGGATAAAGCTCAGCTGGCACACTGCTGGCGTGGCCTGCAGAAGGCCCTAGGTGTTATCCCCAACACTGCACGTACTGATCCCGGTGCTTCCAGACCCGTGCTCTCAGAACCAGGCGGGTCAAAAAACTCAAGGTCCTTCCTTCTCCGCTACACAGGGTGTTCGAAGCCAACTCGGAATGGGTGAGACCCCATCTTAAAAAGAGGAAAAAAAAAAAGGCAGACTGGGAGATACGAACAACAAAAGTATGAAGGCCAGAGAGAAGCCTCCAACCCAGTCCTGCCCCAACCTTGGAAGTCCTCATCCAACAGCTTTGTTCCCAAGACCACAGCTGAACTGCTGCCACTCGTCGTCGTCCCTTGCGGGCAATGTCGGTGACCACTTTCCTGTAGAGCCCATGGAAGTGAACTCCCTGTCTGGCAGGATGCTAACTGCTCAGCAATCGGCTGCCCTGCCCTTTGGTGCAGAAACTGCCCTGCCCCGCGCTCCCTCCCCCCCCCTCCCCAGTTACTTCCCTCTCTTGTTAAATGAGTGCTTAGAGATGGGCTGGTAGGTGGCTGGGAGGGAACAGTGGTGTGTAGGACTCCCTCCTGTGCCTCCCCTACCCCCGCATACCCCACCCCCACCCCCACAGCTGTCCTCCCTTCCTCTTTCTGTATAGAACTTCAGCGTTATTCCAGCCAGGTGATCCTCCACTGCACACACAGCTCTGCATCCCAGGTTCGACTCCAGACCTAGCTAGGAAACAGCTGGGGCGAACTACTGGAGCCACACGCTCTTGTCAAGATGACGCTGGAGATGATCTGCTGGAGCCCACAGCAGGAATAGGGGACCCTAGTGCCACTTCTGCAGGCTTTTCTATCCCAGGAAAAGAAGCCCCGAGGCTCTGGGGAAGTGGCTGCAGGTAGTCACAGGCAGCAAGCCTGGGTGTTGGGCCTTGCCCAGGGGAAGGAGGTCAAGTCTAGTCTCTGACAGGCTTCACAGGGGCCACTCTGGTGAGACAGGGTCGGAGGGTGTGGGAAGAGGAAGACACTGACTGACTGAGGATTGAACTTAGGCCAGGCTTGGCAGCAAGCACCTTTCGAGGCCGATCCATTTCGCCTGCCCCCGAAATGGGCTTTTTAATGATTGTATGGCAGACTAGGGCACCATGGGGTGACACTTTCCCCATCTTCTGTCTCTCTGCATTGTTCTTTCTGCTCCTCACAGCCCTGCCCTAAGATAGCGCCACCACAGTCCACACGGGGACAGAGTCTGCCCTCCTGACCCCTGTTCGTATTGCTTCAGCTGTCAAAGCAAAGGAAGAACCAAGACTTAGGCGCAGAGGAGAGCCTGAGACGCCTGCAGGGGAACCTGCGGAACATTTTTTTTTTTTTCCAAGTCCCTTTGAGGATTCTATGGCATCATTTCTTGGTCATCTTCCAATCGCTCCCATCTCTGTTCCCCGTTGAGGTGGCGATGCTAACCCCACCCAAGTCAGACCCATCTGGGAAGATCGACCACCACCTCAAGAGCACACGAGGGTCTTGTTGTTCTGTTGGCAAGTGAGGGGTCTAGACAGCTCCATCTGCCACCCTCAGAGGCCCAACGAGTTCCCAAGGCTTTCTCAAGAGGTCAGCGGCCAGACCAGGATCCCTGGCTTCATTGATGAAAAGACTTTCAGGACTAACCAACAGAGTAAAGGAGAGGTGGGGATTTGTTTTTCTAATTTATCATGATCGTGGGTGTCCGTGTGAGTATGTGTCCCAAGTGGCAGTTAGAGAATCCCTCTGTAATCAGTTCTCACACCCTTCTGTGGGTTCTGGGGGCGGTCAAACTGAGGTGTCCAGTCCTTTGTGGCAAGCGCCTTGACCCCACTGATCCACCACACTGGCCTGTACCTGGAAATTTTTTTTGGTGAGGTTTTAATAAAGGCTCGGAACATAGAGGAAAGGAGATGGAGGTTCTGAGAGAGAGGAGGACACGCTGAGATCGCGAGTGTCAGCTACTGACAAGAGTCACATGCAAAGTGTCCAAGGCAAACGAAAAAATCTGACCCTGTTATACTTACTAGCTGTGTGACCTCGGGCAAATGACTTAACCTCTCTGAGTTTGAGCGTTAGACTCTACCCTGTTGGATTTGGGGGAGCAAACGAGAGACCGCAAGCAGTGTGCCTTCCCGGTGCCCAGTTTAAAGTTAAGTATTCAGTAAATGGGGCTACAGCAGCTGTGATGGTTACAGTGACACAACGAAGCGACATCCAATTTCAGACGCACGTAGTACGCTTAGAAAGCTCTTCTCACGTACAGGCCACCGTATGGGGTGTTTTATGAACATTGTCATAGGCAATGCCAGTGGTGGCTCATTTTACACACGGGGGGGGGGGG
>NW_022196909.1:27051872-27111834 GCF_008632895.1 Mastomys coucha
GCAGCCCAGAGAGATGTTTCCTGCTGGGACCTCGAGCTAGGGAGGGGCGGGCTGGTCCCGCTGCTGACCACCCTGTGAACTGTGTCTCCGAGGAGATGCTAAAACTCTGGAACTGCAAACCCAGCAGGCAGGGAGATAAGCAAGCAGGATGGGCCAGGCTGGGAGAGCCCCAGTGAAAACAGAAAGGACGGATGGATGTCTCCAGCTTTGGACAGTGGGACACGCTGTGTATGTTCTTCTTGCTTCCTTGGGCCCCCCTGACACTTCCAGGCTGGGGTCAAGAGTGTAAAATCCCAAGTGATGGAATCTCGCTTTTGCAGGTCTCCCGGGTAGTGGAGATTACGGCTGGATTCTGCAGACTCAGTCCAAGGGCAGGCATTGTTCTCAGGCTGGACAGTTTCCGGGCATAACCCCACCCCAGCCCACAGGGCAGAGGGGCTGATGGCCACACAGACATGGGGACAGCAAGTCGGACAGGGGTGGGGGATGGGTTGTGTGACAAGGATGAAAATTAACCAGGGCGGGCTTTTTGGGCTTTTCGGGGTGGACTCAGCTTTATTTTCATGAGAATCTGAAATCCCAGGGTCTCTGAACTTGAACCTGTCACTCTTGACTGAATCTCCCAGGAGTGGCGGGATCCTCCTGTGTATGACCTGTGGAGGTCTTCCCAAGGAGACTGGCTTCCTGCCCCATCCCCCACTTCACCTCGGGTCCTTCCCAGGAAGTCAGCAGTTATGCAAGCCAGGGTCCCCTTTCCATGACCCACAGGGACAGCTGGTTCTCTGGCAAACACTGTGTGTGCACACGGCAGACCACACCCCCTCCTCTGGGCTGTGGATTCCGATCTACCACAATCCCATGATATCAAAACAAGTTTTTTTTTTTTTTTTGGTCATTCTCTTATCTCCGTGCAGATGTCGATAGAACTCTCTACTAGACTGTGAGATCTGCGGCGGCCACAGGCTTTGCTTTATCACTCCGGGAAGAGTTGAAAATTAAGGACCGCATACTGTGGAGCTGTGAGGAGCCAAGCAGGCAGCAGACCGAAATGCAAAGGACTCTGGGTAGCATGACTGGGAGCAGGAAAAAACCTAGAGCAAAGTACCAAGGGGCTCTCCGCATACCCGAGATGGTCTGGGCCTGACAACCCCTTAACTGCAGCTGTTAGCCACCCCTCCAGCCCCCCGCCCATCTTGAAAACACCCAAGAGAGTGAAAACTTTGATCAAAACAAAGTTCTGGTTTCTAGATGTTGGTGCTGAGTCAGCAAAATCTGAAAAACCCGTTTTTTGCAGGCCTAACAAAGCCTTGAGACCCATCTGGTCTGTGGGGTGCTAATTCCTCACACATGTTCTCTGCGGCCCTCTCACATCCACTAGTTTTAATTGTACGGACCAGAGTTGCTGGCGTGGCATGAGTATGTGAGTATCTGTGAAGAACGATGCGGGGTGTGTGTGTGTGTGTGTGTGTGTGTGTGTGTGTGTGTGAGGGGGCGGGGAGGATGTAACATGCACCCAAAAGCAGTGGTGGCAGCTTTCCTTGGGTACCGTTAGCACCAGGGCCACTTCCTTCCACCTGGCAGAGAGAGCCTGAGCTGAAGATGACACTGCCAAGGAAGGCTCTGGCTTAAAGGGCAGCAGGACCCTGCAGAGCAGTGATAGGGAACGGTTGGTGACCAGTTCTTAGTGAGGACTTTAGCTACCTGTGGACTGTACCTTTGTTGTTGATCCAGGATTGGGAATTGAACTCAGGGGTTAGTATGCATTCCTGGCAAGTGCTCTGCTCCTGAGCTCTGCCCCTACTTCCCTCCTCCCCTGCCTTTTCTTTCTACATTTTTAGGTTGGGACAGGGTCTCACTAAGTTGCTCAGGCTGGCCTTGAACTCAGGCTGGCCTTGAACTCAGGCTGGCCTTGAACTTGTAGATTTTCTTTCTCTCTTTCTTTCTTTCTTTTTTTTAAGATTTATTTACTTTATTTATATGAGTACACTGTCAGTCTTCAAACACACCAGAAGGGGGCATCAGATCCCATTACAGATGGTTGTGAGCCACCATGTGGTTGCTAGGACTTGAACTCAGGACCTCTGGAAGAGCACTGAGTGCTCTTAACCGCTGAGCCATCTTTCCAGCCCATAGATTTTTCTTAACATTTAGCTTCATTTCTTTGCTTTCTTCTCCTTCGACCCCACTCATGGTATAAACTGGCATTGAATTCTATGTGGCTGAGGATGACCTTGGACTTCTGATCATCCTCCTGTCTCCACCTCCTGAATGCTGAATCATAGGTATGGGCCACCAGGCCAGTTATGTGTGATGCTGGGGTTCAAACCCATGGCTTTGCTCATGGTAGGGGAGCACCTACTAACTGAGCTACTACTCAAGAGAAAATAGTCTTGACTCTGTCTCTCAGGTAACTACATCTTGAGCAGGTGCATAATGTGACTACAAGGCCATAGCATGGAACTCTGCTCCGGGAGATCTAAAAAAAAAAAAAAACAAAAAACCCGAATCATCAGTGTGGAGGTTTGAACAGGAATGGTCCCATAGACTCATGTGTTTGAATGCTTGGCCTATGAAGAGTAGTGCTATTTGGAAGTGTGGCCTTGTTGGAGGAAGCGTGTCTCTGTAGGGGCGGGCTTTGAGGTCTCCAATGCTCAGGCTATGCCCAGCCTGGAATCTAGACTCTTCCTGGTCGCCTGCCGAATACAGTCTCCTGCTGCATTTGAATCAAGATGGAGAACCCTTGGCTCCTCAGGCACTTTGTCTGCCTGCGTGCTGCTGTGCTTCCTGCCATGATGATGACAGACTAAGCCTCAACTGTAGGTTGTCTTTTATAACACTTGCTGTTCTCATGGTGTCTCTTCTCTGCAGTGAAACCCTAACTAGGACAAAAACTGAAGCCCGTTCCCCCCGCCCCCGACCTCGACCCCCACCCCGCAAAGGTCCCAGCAAAACTCTGAGCCTCACAGGTAGCCAGGATGCCAGCTGCTTTGTGTGCTGTCAGGACTCTTTCTGTTATCCATTTCTGATCTTAGGGATACAACTTAGCAAGTATTTTAACTTACAAATGAAACACCCAGACACCATAGGAGAAAGCGCTCATCCAAAGTGACTGCAAATCTCATTCTTATTCCATGCCAGCACATTACTCAGAGAAACAGGAGCCTTTCCTTCCTCACAGCCAGGACAGGGGGGCAGTAGCCATTGGGAGGAGCCCAACTTTTCATGCCAGTCTACTCAGGAAGAGCAAATCCTGGGTGCAATCTACTAGAACCTAAAAGAGGTCCCATGCAGACATAACTAATCAATTTCATTGACCGCTCTTTGGGTAGTCATGACTAATCAACCAGAGCTGCCCTACTTGACTAGAATTGGCACAGATGTTCACATCTGAAGGTGCAGAACTTGTGCCCAGGGTCTGGTGGCTGGTACACGTGATTGTCTTTGAACCGAGAGGGGCTTATGCTTGTGGGAGAAGAGACAGAGAAACAAATGGATGAGGCGACACGCCAAGCAAGGTAGGCTAGGGCTGGACATCGGTGGCTAGCTGTGTGACCTTGCATGTTGGGGGCGGATTTCTGGAGTGACCAAGGAGCGAAGAAGTAACTGGGTCCATCTAAGCAGAAAAGAGCAGAATCTGTATCTTTCATTGGAGCGTGCCAGCCAGCCGGCCAGCCAACCTGTCCACCTTCCTGTTTGTTTTCTGACATGTATTCATTGTTAAAATGGCTCTTTAAAGACATTGAAGGCATTCTGTGAAACAGTATCTGCCCTAGTCCCACACCTTGCAGATACTGTTTCCCATCCCTCGGATGTTAGGGATACTATGGAATTGATTCACTTTTCTTCCCCCCCCCCCCCCCCCCCCCCCCCCCCCCCCCCGCAAACACATTTCCACCCTTGCATGCATCTCTCATGACTACCTAGGAGTCCTGGATGACAAGGACCTGGATTATACACAAGACCACAGTATCATAACATCCAGGGGAACAAAGCCACTCTGGTGGTCTCCCTTCCTATCACACTGAGTAAGAGAGGGTGCTCCTCCGAGGGGACCGGTACTGGCTGATAGTAGGGTATGGTATCGTGTGTCAATTCCCATGAAGGGGCTCCCTTCACCTGACCTTCTGCTTTACTCAGGCACCTCCTCCCCCCACCCCCCATGCCAGCTGGACAGCTCTGGAGCAAGGAAGCACGAGAGCTGCGTGCACAGGAAGAGGCTGGGTGGTCTCTGTGAGCTGTCTGCCCTAGGGGCATGGAAAGCACAATAAACAGGGTGAGCAGCCTCGGCCCTGACCCAGCATCCGTTTGGCAATGGTGACTGCTGTCCATGTTCCCCTTAGGCCTAGCAGCTCTCTCACCGTCCAGGAGTTAGGCCTGACAGGTGTGGGCCGCCAGTTCAATTTCCCTCCCTATCCTGATGTTTCTAAAACGGGGTAGGTCAGAAGAGGCTGCCTTCTAGATCAGAGCAGTCCGGGTCAGCTATTGTGTAACAGTTTTCTCTGAGATTGAAACATTGCATCCTCTAGGGATGCTCCTTTAAGCAGGAAGTTAAACAACTCCAATGAGCTTCAGGAAGTCCCTGAAACTGACCAGATTCGCTAGGCCCCTCCTTGCCGGAATAAGAAGTGAAAGCTGAGAGTCTCTCCCAAGCTAAAGGAAGCTGAGCTGCAAAAGAAGGCTACCAATCAAAGCTGCAAAGACTCTAAGATCAGCTGGCTGGAAGAAGCAGAAACCAGCTGAACTGCCTGGTATAGACACACCTCCCACACACACACACTCCCGCCAGACACCTAGAAAGGACTTTCTCCAACCCACAGAGCTGCCTACAAGCTGTGTCGTGTACTCCAGGTTTCCCAGCTGTCTCCGAGTCATTTCTGCTCCTAGAAGTAACCCCTGACCCATAGCCTACAAATCACCTCAACAAAACTCACCGGTTCACCAACTTGGACTCTACTGGTATCCATATTTGGTCTGTCATGGCTTCCCTATCTTGGGTGAGCTTGTCTCCCATCTCCCCAGGGAAAAGATTTTATCACACGACACCAGCTGAGGTCACTTAGCCTCTCTAATTGCCTAGGCCTTACCTACTGTCCTCCCTCCCTTTAAAACGGTATCACAGACAGCAAGCAGTCAGGCTCCCAGCAGCAAGAGGATCAGAGCCCAGTCCTCTTAACAGTTGGTGACAGTTCAGGAATCAACAAATATGAGCCACATCAAGTCAAGTCCCGCCCTGGCTTGGCAAGCAGAGTTTTCCAAAGGCAGCTTCGTCCTAATGGGGGTCACTACTAGAGAGACTCCAAAGGCCCCGAGTTTGACCTGCTCCATGGAGTACAGAGTGCATTCATGGGGTGGCACTCCTATACTGGGCAGTCTGCACATGTATTCTCAAGTCTTTCATGAGGTCTTTAGGAGATATAGTCATATTCCCACTCGTCCCACTGGAGACAGAGCAAGACCTCCTGAAACTCTTATATGGCATAACTGGGATTCGAACTCAGGGCTTGTTGACTCAGACACTGATGATGGTGGTAGGCACTACCTTAGATTGCATAGTCAGAGCTCCCATAGAGCTCTATGCTCAGAGTTCATGGATTAGTGTGGATCTGCTTTAAGAAAGGTTGGTGTCTTATTGCTGTTCTTGAGCCAGGGAATCGTATAGCCCAGGCTGGTCTTAAACTTGCTTTGTGTCTAAGGATGACCTTGAACTTCTTATTGTCCAGCCTCTGTCTCTGGATTGCTGGGATTAATGGCATGTATCATGATCTCCAGTTTACGTAGTGCTGTGGATGAAATCCAGGGCACTGCATGTGGGCAAACACTCTGAGGAAGGTGGAAAGCCTTACCGTAGCTAAGGTCTAATGGGACAGCCTTCCTCTGCCTCATTCCACTGAGCGCATCCCAGCTGTAGCCCAGCTACTGGCTACCAGAGGATGCTAATGTGTGTCATAATTACCTCTCCAGCTAACGGGGAGCGTGGTTAGTAAATCATCAAGAAGAGCCAACCCACCTACTTGCCTGACCTCTGACCTCACCCAGGAGCTGGTTGTAGGAGCACCACTGTCCCAGCAAGCACTGGGGTAGAGCTCATGTTGAAAGGAAACTAAAATCAGCCAGGCAGTTTACCCAGAGCAAGGAGCCTGGAAGTCTGTCTGGAGCATTGACATTCCAGCAGATGGGGTCCCTCGGGGATGGCTGCAGCCAACCTCCCTGGTGACAGGTTGAGGGATTGTGGGAAGGCTGCAGGTGACATCATCCTTGTCACAACAGAAGTTGGCTTCTGAAGAAAGAGGGCTTTCTTGGCTACTAGGGTCAGAATGCTGAGCAGATGGGGGTGGGGGTGGGGCTGTGCCAAGATCAAAAGAGTTGGGGGGGAATATCCTTTTCATGTCATCAAAATAAATAAAAACGGATGGCCCAGCAGTGGTGGCACACGCCTTTAATCCCAGCACTTGGGAGGCAGAGGCAGGCGGATTTCTGAGTTGAAGGCCAGCCTGGACTACAGAGTGAGTTCCAGGACAGCCAGGGCTACCCAGAGAAACCCTGTCTTGAAAAAGCAATAAAATAAAATAAAATATAAAAATGGAATCTTGCTATTAAGAGAGAAGAAAACCATAGCCTTCCTGAAAGACAGGGTAGGAGAGTACTTAGCTAAGCCCTAAACAGAGGCATCCATGATGGAGGAGGGGGACGGGAGATGTGGAGTGACAGAGGTGGCATCCCTGAGGCTTCCTAAAGACCAGATGGTGACTGGGGCATCTTGGGAGAGGTGAGCAGGGGATTTCAGGGAGGGCACTCTGTCCATCTCTAATGGGCCAAGAGCAAAGCTAGGCCTGGGCATGACTTCCATTGGCTTAGGGGTCAAGAATCTATCCCTGTGAGGGCTATAGTGTACGGACAGTTGAGAGTTCAAGCCATTTTGTTGTTGTTATTGTTGTTTTGTTTTTGTTTTTTTCGAGACAGGTTTTCTCTGTGTGGCCCTGGCTGTCCTCGAACTCACTCTGTAGACCAGGCTAGCCTTGAATTGGGAGATTCCACCTGCCTCTGCCTCTCGAGTGCTGGGCACCGCCTGGCCAAACCATTTTTTTTTTTAATTCACTGACTGATTTATGTATTTGTGTGTGTGAGAGAGAGTGCCTGAATGTGGTGGTTAGAGGACAACTTTTGGGCCCAGGCTATCTGAAGGAGAGTGAGTGTGACTTGTTTCAAGGCCTCGATACTTCCAGGACACCTCCGCTTCCAGGAAATCCCTGGCTGCCCCCCCCCACCCCCCCGCTTTCTTCCCCAGAACCTTCCAGCGTCTGCTTTTCTTGGCTGACTCGGTCTTTGAGCAGACGACCAAGAGACCCTCTGGTCAGACACAGGTGCTCAGGCACTGCTGAAAGAGAAGCAAGGGCAGAGCTGGGGGCAAAAGGGTTACTTCCTGCCCATCTTCCAAGCACACAGGGTGCCATACTTCTCTCAGCTAGAGTCCAGCCCTCTCAAGAGAGAGCAGCCCTGGTTGGGAACTCTGCCTCCCAAAAGTCAGTCCCAACCTCCTCTAGAGACCTCGGTGTTGGGAAGCTCTTGAACTCTCTTTAGCTTTCTTGCCTGCCACGTTTCTATCAGTCGCAGATGGGAAGAGGAAATGGGCAGCGAGTGAAGCTTCCTTTCTTGCTACCCGGGAGGGGCCGGGCCCCTCCCCACCTCTCAGGGCTCCTGATGCTTGACCCTGAAAGCGCCTGTCTCCCGAGCTGAGATCCTGCAGAGCCCAGCCCTAGACAGAGACCTGATATTTATTGGCAAGCTTAGGGGCAGGACAAGGGCTGGAGGCCACAGGGTAGTATCCTTGCCTGGGAGGAGAGAAAGAACAGGAGAGGGGGGTTGAGAGAGGGGAGGGGGGAGGGGGAGGGGAGAGGGAGAGGTGTGTGTGGAAGGAAGGGAACACACCCTGTCAGGGTAGGGGTGGGGCTGCCATGTATCTGTAACACCCCACCACCACCACCAACAACAACAACAACATGACACTTTCAAGGAGGCATCATTTAACAGACCACAACTAGTGACAGGACAGTGAGCTGTTTTGGAGAAAGGATGGATGGCACAGAGCAGCTCTTAGGGATGAACTCATATACACGGACAAGTTCCCCCACCCTTCTGGGTCCTGGTTTTCTCCTTGGTGCAACTGGTCCAAGAATTCCTTTCTCTAAGAGCTTTGGGGAAATGGGGTCCTGCCCTAAGCCTACACATGTGCCTTGAGTACTGCAAGGCCTTCAGTAGATGGTGGCTGTAAGGTAGAGGAGGGCGAGGGGAGAGGAGAAGGAGGAGGGAGAAAAGGGGGAGGAAGACAGAGAGAATAGGAGAAGGGAGGAGAAGGGAGGAGGAAGAAAGAGAATGAGGAGGGAGAAGAGGATGAGAAGGACAGAGAGGAGAATGAGAAGAAGGGAGGGGGAGGAGGAGATGGGAGGAGGAGGGAGAAAAAGAAGGGAGGAAGAAGGGGAGGAGGAGTGAAGGAGGGCACAGATCCTGGAGACAAGGGCACGGAGAAAGGAGGGGGGGGGAGGCAAGGGTTAGAAGGAGCATCAGAGCTGGAGAATTTCTTTGCGTGGTCCCCTGGGTCAGGCAGCCTTCAGCATTCTCCAAGCACCCTAGGGTGGCCCCACCAAAGGATGACAGAGGGTAAAAGAGGGAGCGAACAGCCAAGCTGCTTCTGCAGCTTCTACCCCCCCCCCCATGCCTTCACATTGGGGTCCACCAGGACACTGCACGGAGGAACCTCCTAAGGAGAAAATCTGCCCCCTCACTCTGGGAGTGGGGGTGGGGTGCTGAGGCCTCTCTGGGCACTCCTACTGTGAACTGGGGTGGGGGGGGCGGGGAGCAGCGCTCTGCCTCTTTAAGGAGGCGCCAGTTGGGAGCGCAGGAGGGAGGGAGGTTAAGACGATTAGAGGGTGCTAACAAATTTAGGATGTGGAAGAAGTCTTTTCTTGGCTGTCCATCAAAGGAAGGATTGAATGTCCCTGAGTGTGGAGAGAGCAGAAGGGGAAAGAGAGAGCGAGCTGGGGGAGGGGACAGGGGGACTGGCCATCAGACCAGTCAAGCTCACTCCCTCGGCAAGCCTCCCCAGGCATTGGGCGTGCAACATGTGAGGTGTGTAAGTGTGGCAGGCCTGCAGCTGTAGGTCCCAGCAATGGCAGCGCCCATCGGCCTGTGCTCCCGCTCCTCCCCCTATGCTCAGCTCAGGTTCTGTCCGAGCAGCTGGCTGAAAAGTGATCCTTGAGGAAGAGGCCCTTCCTGTTGATTAGGAACCGGGGATGCTGTCCCCGACCCCCCTCCAGGCCCACTAGACCCCCTCCTCACCCAGGCCCCAGGGTTGGAGCCACTGGGCTCCTTGCCCTCCAGGACTGGGCAGCTCTTCATCGAAGTCTCTCTCTGATCCTGAGAGACCTACACAGCTACCTAGAGAGACCACGTACCATGCCAAGAGCCGTGTCCGTCCTGCAAGTTTATTTCCGTCAAGGGCTGAAAGGAGGGGGAATACGGGCCCCCGTATCAGGTCTAGGGATGGTTCATTCATCCTTCCCTGGGGCTTGGGGAAACAGCAGCACTGTGAATATAGAGTCCCTGTCCTCAAATCCCTGTCTAGTGGGAGAGAACAGAGATACACTCACACAGCACACACACAGCTGCAGCAGGGGTTTGGAACACCTCGAGCAGAATTGCTCTCAATGACGGGCTGGACGCAGGGTTCAAGGCCCAGGATTAGAGTGCGTAGGGCCAACCTGGGAGCTATGCACGCACCTATAGCTGTAAGAACAGCAGGTGGGTCATGGTTTAAGAGCAAGTGTGAGGCCAAGAACCTGAAGCTGACTGCTGCTTCCTTGGGAGGAGGCAGGAGGCGGGTGGCAGGCTGGGCAAGGAGGCTTGGAGGAGCTTAGTTCTCAGAGTCCAACACAGGGAGAAGGAAGGAGAGCTTGCATGACTGGCTTCGCAGGAGGGAAAGCTTGTCCAGTGTGCCCAGTGGACACACTGGAACACCACCAGCGACAAGGTGGAGGGAGTGGATGGGGTTGGGTGGGGGTTAGGAGGGAGGTGGGTTGAGGAAAGTAGGGGTTGCGGGGAAGGGAAGGGGGAATGTGGTGGCCAGAGGCTGGCAGGGTTGGAAGTAGAGAAAGAAGAAGGAAGATTTAGAATGTTTCTGGAGATGCCACCCTAGAAAGCAAGTGATGTCTGACTGTCCTGAGACTGGGAACATACAAGGGGCTGCTTCAAGAGGACAGCAATGTATTTTCTCTGCAATCCCTGTGGCCATCCTGACGGGGTTGGAGGGAGGGAGTGGGGAGGGGGACAACTAGACCCCTAGATCCACAATTCGAGGAAGAAAAATGGGCTCCAAGCACAGATCAAGGAGACGCTGCCTCTTAAGTCTACGAGTTTCCAGCCGTTAGCTATCAGCCTAAGAACGTCCAGCTGGGACACATCCCCAGTGGTGTGGCCTTCCTACACACAATACATCCAAGATTTCACTTTTCTTCATCCTAGTATTTTTTTTTCTTTTTTTAAAAAATGCTGATCACAAGGCATCAAATTGATTTCACAAGCCAACAGGTCATGACCCCAAATTGAAAAATACTGATCTCCAGGGAGAAATGGGCATCCCTAGTTGGGGAAGGGGTAATGGGTTCGTTAAGAGGGGGTAAAGAGGCAAATGGTTTTCTTAAAACCCTGGCGAGAGATACAGAGGCCTCAGAGACACCTGAGGGGGGAGACACTAGAAAGCCGCACAGTGCCCATCTCCAGCGAGTAGAATGGTTTAGAAAGAAATATGGACAACTGTGGGGGTCCTGCAGTGGACCTGGAAGCCAATGGGGTGTGGCCTGGCTGTCACAGACTCTCAGAACTTTCAACTCAGGAAAATCAGAATAAGCAGAGGCCTCAGGGGTCCCCTGGAACATGCAACACAGAGGGAACTAAGTCCCACAGAAGTATGTGGTCTCATCCAAGGAGACACAGGACTGACTCTCTCTCGCCCCATGTCTCCTTCTTCCCTGGCTTGTGAGGACCGCCATCTTGCCCCATCTCACATTCCAAATCTCTGATGGTCTTAGGAAAAGGAGATGTGCTCCTCTCTCATACTCAGGATGTCTCACTTAGAATAGGACATGTCCCCAGGCTCAAGAGCCAGTCACCTCTGCAGAGTTGCATACTATACACTGAAGACCTACTATGAGCTGGGCCTACAGGGTGAGGGATTTAACCTATCGAGGAGGTGGGGGTGGGGACAACACTCCTTGAATTGGAGATGTGTTAGTGCTGAAGAACAGAGACTGGGTCTATGGGGACTGACTGAGCGGGCCCGGGGAAGTGATGGGAATTAGGGGTGTTATCCTGGGTTCCAAATGATGGGGGTTTGAGGACCCAGGGACAGGGAGTGTGTGATCGCTCAGAGGGACCCAAAGCTGGTTCTGCAAACAGTGCATCCTTCCAACCTGGAGCTGACTGTCATTCATGACTTCTCCCGTGAACCACAAACTACACCTGACAGACAGAGCCTGAAGTCTGGCCTGCACGGTATTCTCTAAGAGAGGAGCCCTGGGAATCTGAGGCACCCATGGGGCGGAAGCCATGAGTATCTCCTACTGGATATGCCACGCTGCACAAAGAGACCGAGGGCAGAGCCTCACCACACTTACACGTAGGCTCTTCACACATACGGTGTTCCGGCAAGCCTTTGTGGGAAGCCTGAAGTAAGACTATGGGTGCGCTCCTCCACACGCATCTCGTGTGACTCTTGATGATTACATTAATGGGTGACACATACCCATAATTCCAGAGTTAGGGAGACTGAGGCAGGAGGATCTTGAGTTCAAGATCAGCCTGGGCTACATAATGAGACTCTCTGTCTCAAAAAATCAATAGATAGCTACAAGTGGATATGATTCTTGGCAATCACAGGCAAGGGATATTTCAATGCAGATGCGGACTCAATGTACCAAGAAACTAGAAAGTCACAAGTCTTAAGGATGTCTGGTTTTGATCTATACCTCAAGCCCCAGCTTCCTTTCTCACCTATAGATGCTATACGGAGCAGGTAGGGAATGAATTGTCATAAGCATCTTCATATAGTGTGAGCAGGCAGTCAAACACTCTCACCACGTGATCGGTGGGAAGATGCTGGTTCTTTGGACCCCTGTAGACTCTCATTCTGCTGTGACAGTGGGGGCTGGAGGAGACCCACGGATGACCCGTGGACATCCTAGGAGCCACGGTTTCTCCCCAAGAGCCTTTGATTCTGGGCTTAGCTGCAAGAGAGCCTCAACAGCTGGCTCACTGCATTGCTACAATGATTTAATTTGGCTGAGTCCCCCTGGCACAGGTTCCACGCACCAGGTTCCACCCACACGGATCCAAGGCACACTTTTTCTCCAGTACTTCTGCCATGGAGTCCCAGCAAGGCCCACTGGAACCCTGTCTCACCCCATGCGGCAGCCCCCACCCCCCGACCCCCGCAAGCATGGTGGGGAGCCTAGCTCTCTGCTTCCAAAGGGGGTGGTCCCTGAACGCTGGGGTTTTACACAATGAGTTCTGGAGTTGGTTTGGACACTCACAGCCAGCCCTGAGTAGAGAAAGGTTTTTAACCCATGAAGCAGAGTAGAATAGCATTCAAATTCTGTCCCTATTGTCTAGTGCATGCGTGCGTGCGTGCGTGCGTGCTGGTAGGATATTCAGGTCAGAATGTCTCATGCGCATGGGCAGATCAGCACTTGGGGATGGATGGGTCCTTCAGGGGCAGAGATCCAGTGTAACAGATTCAGGGCGCCAGCATCCTACAGTGGTTAAACATCGGATGGCTTGGGGTCTGGTCCCTGCACTGAACAGAAACTAGTCTCAACTTTCAGACCAATGTAGTCAGGTCATGGCCCTGTTCAGTATCCCTCAGAGGCTCCCACTGTTCTTAGAGTACCACGTGTTCTAGCTGTTGCCGACTTTCCAAGTTTTATCTAATGCCACTCCGATCCTAAATTCCCTGCTCCAGCCACTGAGCCTCTTTCTTTTTTATTTTTATTTTTAAAGATTTATTTATTTTATGTATATGAGTACACTGTAGCTGTCTTCAGACACACCAGAAGAGGGCATCAGATCTCATTACAGATGGTTGTGAGCCACCATGTGGTTGCTGGGAGTTGAAGTCAGGACTTCTGAAAGAGCAGTTGGTGCTCTTAACCTCTGAGACATCTCTCCAGCCCACTAAGCCACTTTCTGATCTTCATTTTTCACTACCCTCTTTCCGGCCTCAGGATCTTTGAACATTCTGTTTCCTACTCCCTTTGCCTGGCCAACTCCTATTTTCCATCTCAGATCTCTGATCGAGAGCCACTTCCTCAGAGAAGCCTTCCTGGATCTCGCTCTGAAGTGAGTGTGTGAGTGGGGTTTTTTTTGTGTGTGTGTGTGTGTGTGTGTGTGTGTGGTTTGCTTGTTTTTCTTTCTTAGCTTCTTGTGACAGCCCACATGTTTTCTCATGGTGCTTGTCACCCCAGTGATATTACATTTGTTTGTGCCATGGATGGAGGGTTCTCCCCACCCCCTTTACTAAAGCTGAGTCCTGAGAGGGAAAAGATTGCGTCCTGTTCTCGAGAGGTCCCAAGTCAAAAGTACTTGGTGATGAGTGTTGTTGAATGCTCACATGAAGGAATGAAAGAAAAGATGCCGGGGCTGGAGAAATGACTCAGTGGGTAAGAGCACTGACTGCTCTTCTGAAGGTCCTGAGTTCGGATTCCAGCAACCACATGGTGGCTCACAACCACCCGTAATGAGATCTGACGCCCTCTTCTGGTGCGTCTGAAGACAGCTACAGTGAATTACACCGGAGCGAGAGGGCCGGAGCAAGTGGGGCTGGCAGAGGTCCTGAGTTCAATTCCCAGCAGCCACATACATGATAGCTCACGGCCATCTGTACAGCTATAGTGTATACAGTTCATACACATAAAATAAATAAAATAAATCTTTAAAGAAGAAGAAGAAGAAGAAGAAGAAGAAGAAGAAGAAGAAGAAGAAGAAGAAGAAGAAGAAGAAGAAGAAGAAAGAAAGAAAGAAAAGATGCCACTGGGATTGGATGAAAGGCAAGCCATTCTCTGGGCCTAATAACTTTGAACTTGGAGAGGTTTCCATCAGGCTAGGTGCTAGAGAAGTCCTAGTACTGTCAACGTCCAGCAGGAAGCATGTTACCTCGGCCCAGCTGAGTAAGGCTGGGCTCAGGGACACTCTGGGAGTTTTTTAACAGTGAGTGGGAAGCTCTGGATTGAGAGGTAGGGGCCGCTGCCTAAGATATTTCAACTAAGGCCCACCTGAAGGGTAAACAGAGCTTCCAGGCAAAGGTGAGGAAAAGGTGTTGTACCTGGAGAATCTGAGAGGGGTGGAGGCCAGTCCTACGATGGCTCGGCCGTAGCCAGGTCAGCAAGATAGGGCCCGATGGGGCTGCCATGACCTGGATTAAAAGCCCTGGAGCCACTGTGGGGTTTCAGCTGAGGGCGATGGAAGAGAATGCTTCCCAGGGCAGTCTGGGCTCCTTCCAGCCCTGGCGCCTGGGGTCTGGGAGCCCAGGCTGGGCTCGGATATGAAGGTTCCCTCCTCGCTGCCAACGGAGGCCCCAGGAGACTGATTTTCCTCCTTGACGTCAACTAAAAGGTCACAGAAATCCCAGCTTCCCTCTCAGGGCCACTCTGGGGCCCCTCAGTCTGTTCCGTCACCCTTGTCTTATAGGCACTACACGACGCTCCTAGCCACGACCACCCCGGGAGTCTCTTGAGGTCCAGAGACACCCGTGAGAAGCAAAGCTTCCTCCAGTCTGTCCCAAACTCACCTCGCTCAAGTTTCAAAGGGGGCGTCATCCTAGTAGCTAGTGGCTGGCTGAAGGAGGAAGAGCAGCAGCCTGCCGTCTGCCAGGATGGGAAGGGGATCTCAGGCCAGCCGGCTCCAGCAGCCCCTCCATCCCTCCACATAACAAATCCCCCTGGGACTGCAGACAAGCAGCCGGTGTGGTGTGTTCACCCTGGCCTGATCTTCCGCACCTAAGCCAGCATGTGCTGATGACCTGGAAGTGAACCAAAGTGTTCAGCCACTGACCTCTTCCTCTAGTAAAGGATTGCACAGCAGGGGATGCAGCCTGCCAGACCTGGAAGTCACCAGCCACTTCTACGCTGTAGGCTGGTCCTCCATCTTCAGATCCAACCAGGGTCCATTTTCATTTCCCTGCCTGGAAACCTGCTCCTACAGGTGAGATTGTTTCTTAGCCACGCCCCCTCGTGCTCTTCCCGCCCCCCCTCGTGACTCCATCTCCACTTAAGCCCCGCCCACTCGAGGTTGCAAGTCAGAAGGCTCCCATCTGTCTATTTTCCTGTTTCACTGCGGAGCGAGCGGTCTACCACCCCAAGGCGGTCACCATACTTCTTCCATCTCCCCATCATCTACCCACGGACTTCTCTCTCCACTCTGCTTGTTGTCCACTCTGCCCATGTTCAAGGAACAAGAATCACAATCAGAGTCTATGGGTGTCCACGTCTCCCTTGTTCCCTCTTAAAACCTCTCAGGCTCACAGAAAGAGAAATGTCCAAACTCCACCAAACCAGAGTCCCATTGACCATGGCAGGGCTGGCCTTACCACCTCTGTGGGTCCCTAGAACCCTTCATGCCCACTATTCATCTCCCTAAACTTTTCTTCTTGAGACACACGAAGCTCATTCCTACCTCAGGGTTTTTATGTGAGCTGTTTCTGCTGACCCAAGGCTCCCAGGTCCCATGCTCGGATTTAGTTATTGGACATATTTAGCCTTCACGGTGGCTTACCACACATCGCATTCCCCCAAAGACACTTCTCACAGCCTAAGAACATCTGTTAACTCCTGGGGTAACGGGCTGGCTTGTCAGTTCAAATGCCCCCTGAACACTGCCCAACATGAGGAACACTGCGCTCCAGGCTACCCTTGCTAGAGTTTCTGCTTTGATCCAGTTGCAAACTTAAATATATACGATGTTTATCAGCCAACTGTAGTCCAACAAAGCTAGGGCTGGAAGAGATGAACACCTTAAAAGGAATCCCCTTGGCTGATTATTTTCCCTAGATAGTATTTTCCTCTGCCCGCCTACTCCCTCCCTCTCCCCCTTCCATTTAGTTCCCCTCCACCCCAGAAAAAAAAAAAAATCTCCTATAGCCTAGGCTGATTTCAAAGTTGTTATACAGCTGAGGATGACCTTGGACTTCTGACCCTCTTGCCTCTCCTTCCCAAGTGCAGGAATTATAAGCATGTGCTGCCAGTCTGTCTATACAGTGCTGGGAATCAAACCCAGGACTCCATGTACGGACAGCAAGCATTCTGCCAACGGTGCTCTAGTCCCAGCCCCACCCCACCCCCCTCTTCTTTCCTGCTCATTTTGTCTGTCTCTCCTGCTAGATTTTGGCGGCTCCAACAGGGAAAGATGTGCTCATCAGGCTGGTGCTCAGGACCCCGGGTGCCTGAAGTCTCCTCGTGGCGGGTGTCGACAGATTTTTGCCCAGTGACTAAATCAAGTGTCACCTGCTTCAGGGCTGCTGTTGCGGCCAGAGCTTTCAAAACACCACAGCTGCCGTGCCCAGACTACAGGATATAATTGGCAAGACATTTCCGGTGGACACTGCTCAGAGGGCCCAGTTGGGACGGGTTTCTATTAGGCACGGGTCAGGTCTTACTCGTCACTCTGTAAATAACAGCTGGCCCACTTGCCCGCAATCCATTTTAGATCTTTCAAAGGTGCTTAACCCTTGTGAACTCCCTTGCCTCTCAAAGCTACTGGCCGAGGCTGATAGAGCCCCCATTTTACAAATGTAAGAGCTAGCTGCCAGGAACCCGAGGTCGCATAGTGCTGATGAGAGCCAGTCTTAGCCACGTCTCACGGGGTAGACCCGTAGCCTTTACCAAGGCCCCATCCATGTGAACACCCTGTTCTGTGCTCGGCAGGCTCTGCGCATAGCTGTCTTTGCTACAATCAACTGGCATCTAAAAGGCTCTCCTGCCCAAAGAGAATGTTCTGGAAGGCTAGTCCCCAGAGCCAAGGTATTGTCAGAGGCACAGGAAGAAAGGCAGGAATGAGGGCTGAAGAGTGAGCTGGAGTTCAGGAGAGCTCAGTGTCATTTACCAGGTAACGCCCATGTTCCAGGCTGGCTTCCTACCCCCATTTTACAGATGAGAAAACTGAGACTACCTTACTTATCTACAGTAGGACAACCTTGATAAAGCCCCTCATTTCTTGCCTGGGTTTACTTCCTACCAGATCCTATCCAGGCCTGTCTGGGAAAGGCAGCAAGCTGTAGATCTATTGATTCCAGAGGACCCTGAGACATGAAGGAGGGGGCCTCTTGGATGACTGGGAAAGGGGCAGGTCCCTCTCTGCCCATGACACTATGGGTGAAGGGGAAGCCAACCCCCAGGACCTCAGCTCTCTGCACTGGCTGGACAGAGAAGAACCGGGAGAACTTAAGTTTTCTAAGATCAAGAAAGTGACTCATCAAATCCCAGGGATGTTTGAAGGCCAGCAGATGGTCTGAGTAGCACCCAGCCCCCCAACCCCGGGAAGACTACAGAGACAAACAGCGAACAGCGAAAAGGCATCCCAGCCTGAGCTGCCTTAGAATAAAAATCTGGTTCCTGGGGCTTGGTTGGTAAGATACACTTGGTACACAAGCACAGGGTCCTGAATTTGATCACTGGAACCCATGTAAAAAGCTGGACGCGGTGGTGAGTCCTCAGCCCACGAACACAGTCAGCGAGCCTCAAGTCTTAGTGAGATACTCTGAGAAAAAGAGGAAAGAAAATAAAAGAAAGGAAAGGGAAGGAAAGGAAAGGAAAACTACACAGTGGACAGGATCTGTGGAATGGTACCTTTGCTTTCTTACACACACACACACACATACACACACACACACGTGCATGCACACACACTCGCACCCCCGCACCCCTGGGTCCCTCCCCAGATGTCTAATGGCTTTGTTTGCTCTCCGAGTCTTTCTAGAGACACATGTCCCTACCTAGCACCTCAGGCCCACCCACAGGGATGGGAGTGGCAGGAGGAAGGGATCAGCGTCAAGGCCAAATGGTGGTCTATCCAGGGACCTCCTTTGCTCCCTGCACCCCAGCAGATGGGACAGAGGACTGGGGGACAGTAGCAGGAGAGATGGCTGGCCAGGACTTCACTTCTAGAAATAGCTGCGGGGTAGGTGGCAGCTTCTGAGGCCAACTGGCTTCAGGAATGTGGTAGTGTCTTTATGCAAGGTGTCACCTGTCAGGAACAACAGACATCCAAGGGACAGAAGGACCTGGAACCATTAGCCTGGCTTGGCCCTACGAACCATCTGGGGCCTGTGGTGCTGGCTGATCCCAGCTACCGAACTGTTTCCGTCTATCCCATTCCATCCCTGCCTCCGTGAGACTCTCACAGTGTCACTGGCCATTTCTGGGACAAGACTTGGTGGAGAGCCTGATCAGATTAATACACACGTGTGTCCCTGTCTGGTCACTGGGTGGGAGTCCCTTCCCCTACCTGGCCACCATTTCCTGTCAAATGCAAATATGGATAGCATCCTCTGTTGTTCTCCGTATTACAATCCCTGTACTCTGGAGCTGTCCGCAGATGCTTACGGGGAGCTCCTAGCCCCATCCTAACCATGGCTCCCTGCTCTGACCTGTTCCTGCCATACAGTTGGGCTTGCTGGAAGATGTCCTCAGAAGAAAGGCCTCGTCATGATCCTGTCCTGCCTGAGTTGACCTCTGATGCCCACCTGGCTGGCGTTCATAGTTGGAAGCCCATGTCTGTGAAGAGGTTTGTGCTCTGTGGGCCCCTGTGGGACTGGGGAGGGGGTCCCTCCACCAGACTGGCTGGCCAGAGCAGCTATTTGGAGCCAGAATGAAGCAGCATGATCCTGTCACACACCCCCTTTCCTAATAAGCTGTTTGGGGAGCCCCTGATCCCCTACCAAGCTGAAGGAGGAACCGGCAAGTTAACACTGAACAGGACAAAGCTGGGAGCTGGATTCTTCGAGAGCAGTGATTCCCAGCTGTGGATCGTAACCCTCTAAGAGTTGAGTATCCCTTTCCCAGGGGTCACCTAAGACCCTCAGAAAACACAGATGCTCACATAATGATTCATAACAGTAGCAAAATGACAGTTATGAAGTAGCAACGGAAATAATTTTATGATTGGGGGTCACCATGACACGAGGGACTGCACTAAAGGGTCGCAGCCTTAGGGAGGTTGAGAGCAGCAAATACTGTTTTCGAGTTTAGTGGCTCTCCCAAAGTCGGTCCTCTTGTTTTTATTCTAGTTTAGTGAAGGAGAAATGAAAGGCTGGGGTAGGGAAGTATTGCTGGGTGCCAAGCAGTGAGGCTTCAATTAACCAGAAAGGACACAGTTCCCTGGACCACCACCAGGATGTGCAGCTACGAGGCCCTCTTCCGCATCGGGTGCGACTCTGGAGTTACACACAGCCAGTCTGCTCATATGCACTGGCTCTAGGACATCCAGGCCCTGCCCTCCCCTCCCCTCTCTGATGTCCCGTTAGAGTGAGCCAGGCCACCTTATGATAACCCCCCATGCTTACACTCACTGAGCATGCTATAGTCTGTGCCAGACTAGGTTTTCCTCCCTCTCAACTGGGGATCGAAGGTGGTCTTTGTGGGGACAAAGATTCTAGTGTGTGTCACAACCTCAGGAAGATAGGAGGGTGCAATGAGCTGACAAGGTGCACACTGGCCACCAGCAGAGGCCACGAGGATGCCGGGATGGTTGAAGAGGGGGTGGGAGCAGCTGAGGTGAGAGGTCAGTGGGAGCTGTGACTGGAAGTGGGAAAGAGGAGAGATGCTGAGAAGAGTTGGCGGCTATATCAATGTGCTAGATGCACCCTGCCTTGTGGTCCCTTGTAATTCCCTGAGCATAGGAGGTCCCTGGACCCAGAAGGAGTTCCTGCAGTGTCACTGTGGGAACCTTCCCTGGGGACCCCATGGGGCAGAGCTGGCCATGGCCAGCAAGGTGTTCTCTGCTGAGTCCTAGCGGGGAACTGCTTGCTTCTGCAACCTGGTGTGAACGAATGGCTTCATGAACTTAAATGAATAATGAAGCCCACAGTGAGTGAGGCTGCCGGTCCTCAGCTGACAGGAACCTCTGCTTTGGACCTTTTTTCTCTCCTGGAACAGAAGGTCTCCAGCCTCAGTCTCTCCAGCCAGTTCCTCATAAGATGTACCCTATTTGTCTTCCCAACTGAGCAGTGAAGCTGGGAGCCAGCCAGCTGGTGGCTTATGCGAGGCCATGGAGTCAGGGCTGACCTCTCACCCCGCCCCCCATGACCAGCCCTTCCAGGTCCCCAGCATCTCCACCCACGCTTGCTGCATCCCCCCCCACCCCCACCTCCAGCTTGCTCCAAACCCATCCCCATAACCTTCCTCTCTGGGCTCCCCCATTCTACTTCCCCTCCCCCGAGAGCAGACAAAGGTGCTGCCAGCTGCGTTGTGGCCCTCAGCCTGGTTCCGAGTTTAGCCATGCATTTCCATCATCTCGTAACATGTTATGCTGGGCCTCGGTATTTTCAGCTTTGCAGTGGGGTTAAACATAACCTATATCACTGGGCAGTGGTGGCACTTGGGAGGCAGAGGCAGGCCGATTTCTTAGTTCTAGGCCGGCCTGGTCTACAGAATGAGTTCCAGGACAGCCAGGGCTAGACAGAGAAACCCTGTCTCGAAAAACAAAGCAAACAAAACAAAACACATAACCTATATCACAGGGTGATGGACTGGAATAGAATCAATGCTATGTTTAAAGCAGGAGGTAGGGAAGTAGTGTCGTAGTTAAATATATACCACAAGGGCCATTGCTACCGGAGCTCCCTTACCCACACCTAACTGCTGATCAAAACCTGCCAGCTCTCTCGTCATCTCTCCCATATACCAGATCTTCTTCTGGTGGGACCCTCGGAGTCCCGTATTGTTTTAGAGATATTCATATGTAGTTGAGGCTGGCCCCAAGTGCCCTATGCAACTCAAAGTGACTCCTGATCTCCTGCCTCTGTCTCCCAAGCGCTTAGATTGCAGGCCCATCTTCTTTTGTAGCCTCTTGCTGGCTACTTGTATTGCTCCTCATTCTTGCTCTTTTCTATACTTACAACTATCTCATCCCTTCTCAGAGACCTCCTCTGGATCCCACTGCCCACCAAATGATGGCCAAGATGATATCCAATTCCCTCCACACATAGCCTAGCTCTTCCAACATCCAATGTTTCTGTGTGGTCCTGGGCCACACACTCTACCACTATGTGGCACCTAGCCCGACATTACTGCACTCTTTCTTGTCTTTTGAGGCTTGCTTCAACTGTTGCCTCTTCCTCGAAGCTTTTCCTGGAGAGATGGTTCAGCAGTTAAGGGCAGTCATTGGCTGCAGTTCCATAGACACCAGGTTTGATTCCCAGCACCCGTATGGCAGCTCATAGACAGCTTTAATTCCAGTTCCAGGACATCTAGTGCCACCTTCTCCCCTCTGTGGACAGCAGGCAGGCATGCAAATTACCTTAGGGTCTTACTGCTGTGAACAGACACCGTGACCAAGACAACTCTCATAAGGACAACATTTCATTGGGGCTGGCTTACAGGTTCAGGGCTTCAGTCCATGATCATCAAGGTGGGAACATGGCAGCATCCAGGCAGGCATGGTGCAGGAGGAGCTGAGAGTTCTACATCTTCATCTGAAGGTTGCTAGTGGAAGACTCACTTCCAGGCTGCTGTATGAGGGTCTTAAAGCCCACGGCCACAGTGACACACCTACTCCAACAAGGCCACACCTCCAAATAGTGCCACTCCCTGGGCTAAGCATATTCAAACCATCACACACATGATAGGCAGAACACCTATATACACTTAGAAGTGTATACTTCTGCCTCTGATTAGTCCATTCTAAACCCTATGGAGTACAAGAAGGACTGTCTGAGTGTCTGCTACCCTGGAGCCCTGAGCGTATCCTGGATCCACTCTGTATCCACAGGCAGGCCTGGGTGATTTACCAGTGTTGCTCACAGGCAGCTCAGAGCTCAAAAAGTACATAGCCAGGCCAAGCTCAGCCAGGCACGCCTGTAGTGTGCTGATGGGTTTGGGTGAGTGAGGTAGCAGGAGGGAACTCATTGCTGTGGTGGCCATAATTTCTGTCCTCACACTGCAGGGTCTAAGAAGGCTTCCGGCAGGTAAATGTGTGACGCACACCTGTGGGATCCTAACGGGTGCTGGCTCTTCCTCAGCTGTGGGGCAAGTTGGCTTTTCTGTTCTCCAGGTGTTCCCCCACTGACCTCTCTAGGTAGGAGGCTCAACGAACAAGGAGACTCACCTGTGAGCTCACCCACAGCCAGCTGTCCAACTGTCCCCTGTGACTTTCGGATGTTTCAAGGCAAAGGAGTTTCAACAAAAAAAATACCATCACACCCATCCTAACAAACTGCTGTCAGGAACTTGGCCTGTGGCCTCTACATGCACCTTGGGGCTTCAGGAAGAAGGGCAGGGAGGTGGCCTCTGAGGAAACCCTGTCATCCAGAGGTCATCTTGTAGCTGGAGGGTAAAGGAAGGGGGCGGGGATCTTTCTTCATAAGCCAGGACCCCAAAGCCCTGAGCTTAGCTAGTTAACATCAATGAACTCCAATGGAGGGGCCAACTAGCTCTTATTCATTAGCACAGGATCCTTTCTTCGTTTCCCATAGCAACCTACAGTCTGTCTTCTACTAATAGCTGGGATGTAGCTGAATCTCCTCGCCTCAATACTGCCCATGTGCACAGTAGAGCTGGTCATGAACTGTCAGAGCATATTAATTTGTAAAAGATGGAAGCTCAGGGAGGAAATAGATTTTCCAGGATTGGAGTCTCAAGGGCTCCTCACGCCATGGCAAATGCCACCATCCCATCCCATCCCATCCCATCCCATCCCATCCCATCCCATCCCATCCCATCCCATCCCGGAGAGCTGCAGGCATCTTGCAAGCTCTCTGATTGTGTTTTCTAAATGATCTGGCCTCCAAATGTGCAGAGAGGGAGAAAGGAGTGAGCTGGCAGCTGCCTGGGCAGCCTAGGCCCTATTTTTCCACTTAATTCTGTGATAAAGGTAACTTTGCCTCACAGGAGGCACACGCTGCCACATGCTGTGTGGCTGGATGCAATTGGACAAGAGCCATTTCCTCTCCTTGTGGTTCTGTGTCACCAGAAGCCAACTTTGCTATCACCATCATCCTCACCATCATGCCAATCATATCATCACCACCATCATCATCATCCTCCTCCTCCTCATCATCATCAACACTGCCACCATTGTTGAAACCAACAATCATTTAGAGTCCAGTATGTGTCAGGCTCCCATGTTGACCTCGGCAACTCCAAAGTTCTGTTATGTCATGATCTCTCATTTTCATGAGGTCTGGAGATAATTCACTCAGCCCCAGAACTAAGAGGGAGCAGAACTGGGGTTCTGAGATTGGAATGTGGGGATGTTGGAGGTACGAGCCCACATTCCCTATTGCTACCCATTGCCACTGCTAGGCAAGTCACATTCTACAGACAGTACAGCACTCACAGGACCATCCTCCTGTATGATGGGCCAGCCAGAGGCATTCCAACAGTCCCTTGCATTCTTTGACCACTGCATCCTGGGCTACAGGGAGGTCTCAGCATCTTCGTCTCATGATGATGGAAACTGGTGCTCACAGGCATCAAGGACCATGCTGTGCTGGAAGCCTGGCTGGCTGTTCCCTCTCACATGGGCTCAAAGCACTGCCGAAAAGCAAGCCAGGAGGCAGAGGCACCAGCCGTACCCGGAGGACCATACCCGGAGGACCATACTGAATATGGAAGGTATCTCAGAGGTAGTGATCCTGAGCAGAAGGTAGGCGGGGCAGAAGGGAGCCTATGTTGGCGGTCTGCTGAATCCAGGCTGGATTTGTCCTGTGGCATTAATTGTCACCAGCCCAAGGTGTAAACAGAACACCCAAGCCCCAAGATGGACACACACATCATACTTGTTAGAGGATCCCCCAAAATAATAATTAATAATATCTACTAATCCAGGATATATTCTCTAGTCAACCCTGTGGTTAATAAACGTTTTATCTTGAAATATTTCAGCTAGTCAAAGAGGCTTAAAAATCACGTCAGGGAAATGCTGACACTGGCTACAATGTGGCCTAAACCTTGAAAACGTTACATCAAATCCACAGTGGTAGAAAGGAGGCTCAGGCAAGGGGGGCTGAGGGAGAGGAGAGAAATGATGGGGGGGGTTCCTTTTCCTGGTGATAATAATGTCCTAAAATTGGTTGTAAAGATAATGATACAGCTCTGCAAATCATACTAAAAAAAACTGTCAAATTGTACAATTTAAATAGAGAAAATACTTGGGTTACATTTCAATCAAGTCGCTACAAACTTAGGTAACAGCTCTGGCGTATTTAGCACCCAGCTAACTAGTCATCTAAACACTGTGCACCTGGGGTCTTCAGGCTCCACCGTGGTCCCCCACTCCCCAGAGTATGAGGCTTATCAGGACACACATTTAGTTATATATTATTTTGTTTTTTGAGACTGAGTCTCCCTAAATTGTAGGCCAGCTTTAAATTCTATGACCCGGAAGGCCCTAATTTGTCATCCTCCTGTTTCTGTCATCCATTCGCTAGGATTCCAGGCATTAATTCACAACTCTGGGCTACGTGAAATATTTATACATTTATGATGTATACCTACACACACTGTGCAGTTTCTGACTTTATATAAAAACCTAGTATTGTAAACCCTCTCCCACTATTGATTTTCTATCGTATTATTAAGATCTCTCCCTGGAACAGATCAGATCTAGGTCCAGCTGACTCATGTTCCCTGTAGATGGCATCTCTTTGATGCCAGTGTTACACTGGAATGCTCTGTGACATCTCTAGACACTCTATTGTCGGATCATAACCGCCCTCTCTCCTGTCCTTTACCTTGCAGCAGGCACAGTGCTGCCTGGCCAGCCTTTCCTCTCCCACCCATGTGCACTTTTCTCTGCAGGGACTTGGTGGAGAGCAGCTTTCATGCACATGTGTACTTCTCCAGGGCTTGTCTAGGAGGAGAGCTACTCTGCCAGGCAAGCCTTCCCTTCACCAAAGTCTGACAAGTTAGGGTTCACCATCATCCGCTCTTCAAATGCACACACGCATGCATGCATGCATGCACGCACGCACGCATGCACGCACACATATCCCAAGGTCCAGAGACAGAAAGCTACCTGAGTCCTTGTGTCTGGAGCAAGCTTTCTGGTCTTTTTTTTTTTTTTTTTTTAAGAACTTTCTATTTCCTTATTTTTATTTCCTTACAAATCTCTGCGACCACCGGGGTGGACGTTATCAGAACCGATCTAGGAGAAACACAGTATCAGCATCGTTTAGGGAATCTGGAAATGCTTTCAGGAGGAAATGGCGAAGAAACAAGCCTCAGAGGATTCCCCCAGGGGCCCTAAAACAGGCCAAGAGCAGACACTGCACTCTTGCAGCTAGGCAGCACCTGGCCACTCAACGGCTGTGGGCTGCTGGGGCTCTCCCACGCTGACCTTCCTTTCTTATGAGTGGGGGTGGGGGTGGGGAGATGGTGCTCAAGGGCGTCTGCAGCACAGAGCCCTTTCCACACTAAAAACCAACCTCCTCAGGGCCCAAAGGGCTGGGACTGACAAGGAAGCATCTTAACTTTGCACCTGCTTTCTGGGCTGGTTATCTCGGAGGCCCGTCCCTGTTCCAGGTGGCCAGGGCTCTATAGCCTTGCCAGTCTCAGAGTGGTCATGTCATCACCAATACAAATGTCCCCAGGGGCCTGCTGGGCATTGCATGAAGGACAAGGGTAAAGGGTGACTGTAGATTTTTGTCTCTATTCTAAGGGTCACGTGGGATGCTGAAGTGCTGGGTTAGGGAGAGCTGTGCATTAACTTTAAAAACAGCATCTGGCTCCTGTGTGATGTGTTGGAGGTGGCAGGTAGTAGGCTCCTGCAGTGCAGGAGGTGACACACAGCGGCAGTCTGGACAAAGTGGCACTTGTGGATAGGGAAAGATCAACAAGGGAACCAACAGTTCTTTTTTTCTTTGAGGTACTTACTGTCTTCACTCAGTAGCTTAGAACTCACCATCAACCTGGGATGGTCTCCAACTTGCAGCAACCTCCCCCCTCCCCCCAAGTGCCGGGGCTACAGAGCCATGGGTCACCAGCCCACCTTCAGTGGCACATGTGACTGATGGGACATGAGGGGAAAGATGGACCCAAAGAGCCCTCCTATGCCCAGCAAGATGGCTCAGCAGGTAAAAAGCCCTGATCAAGTCTGATGACTTGAGTTTGGATCCTGAGACCCACATGGTAGAAGGAGAGAACTGACCTCTGCAAATTGTCCTGTGACTTCCATATCCATGGCATGTGCATTCATATATATATGCATATACACGCATGCGCACGCACATGGGAGCACATGCACAGTTTTCAAAACCCACTTAGGTACTGGGTATCTTGCAGAATCTGGGTGAGGCCTGATGTGGGGGAAGACGCTGGCTGAAGCTGCGCACCTCCTGTAGAAGGACAGCCTATGAGACATGGCCATGAAGTGCTAAGGAGGCCACCAGCATGACTGACCGGCAGAGCATCTCCCGGGCTGGGAACCCACCAAAGGGGCTCCCACCTTATCATCCCCATGCTGACACTGCTCTCAAGCATCTATAGCACCCACATCAGATAGCTAGTGACTGTAGCCTAGGAGACACCCCAGCAGGCGTGAGCCTCTGGGTCTGTTTGCAGTTCGTATTAGAGCCGCATGGATTGCACATTGGGCATGCACCAGGGATTCTCGATGTGACCACAGGGCAGGAGTAAGGGACATGGCTGAGGTGGGAGGCGATGGATGGAAGGTGCCGGAGGGGCAACACTGCAGGCTGGGAAGACTGAAGAGCTCGGCCCAGGAGAAGGTGAGAACAGAAGTAGAAGCAGACAGGCGGGTCGGGGTAATGCAGGGGAGATGCAGGGTCCAGCAGGTCCGCCCCAGGTTTACAGATAAAACAGAGGAACAGTGGGAGGCTGGCAGAGCTCACGCAAAAGAGAGAGAGAGAGAGAGAGAGAGAGAGAGAGAGAGAGAGAGAGAGAGACAGAGAGACAGAGACAGAGAGAGACAGAGAGAAAGAGAGAGACAGAAAGAGAGAAGGGGGGAGGGAGGGAGGGAGGGAGGGAGGGAAGGGGCGTGGCACTGGGTTGTAAGAGCAAGGCAGCCACGACCTTCAGGCTGCTGCAGAAGCAGGGCAAGTTTAATATCAATGGTGTCAGCAAGCATGTACTGTAGTGTTCCTCACTAGCTGAGCACAGGGAATCGCCTGAGCTGACTCAGAAGTAACCTGGGAATTATTTGCAGGCTCAGCAGAGTTTTGGAGCTTCCGGAAGACAGCCCCTCTCTAGTTTGAGTGATCTCCCCCCCCTCGTATAACCACCTACTCTACAATCCACTTTTGCAATCAGAGGTCTCCAGTCTCCCATTTCTTGGTTAAGCTAAAACTGAAATAAGGGCCTTGAAGAGAGGGCCCTGCTGTGGATTTGCTCTGCTGCCACTCAGAGGTGGTGACAGGAACCAGCTTGAGACCAAAGCCCTGGCCACAGGCTCTCCCCATGTTGGTTGTTGGGGGCAACAATTGGGAGCCAGGAAAAACAGGGCAGGGCTGGCCAAAGAAAAGGTTTAGGGTGTGTGGCAGCAGCTGTCACCACCCATGGAAAATAACTGAGGCTGGGGGTTGGGGGGGGCGCTGTTCCGAGCCAGGCACAAATAAGGGGTCATGGGAAAACAAAGTCCTATTCCTAGGATCACAAGTTTTGGTGCTGGAAAGGGCTGTTCCTGCCTTGGAGGCATCATCCACAGCACAACAACTTATTGTTCTGAAGTACACATTGGACTGGACCACATCCTTCCTCCCCAAACCTTCCCCGATGCTACATTCTCGCTCCCTGGGGAAGCGCAGCCTAAGATCCAACAGTTCCCCATGTCTGCACCCACAGCAGACATTATTAAGCAATTACCACACCTTCTGCTAAGCAGACATTATTAAGTGATTACTACATGTTCTGCTACTCTGGATGCAACATGACCCAACCCTGGCCTCCAGGCAGTCATTACCAATTGCTCTGGTTTGGATGTGAAATGTCCCCAGTATTTGAACACTTGGTCCCCAGCAGATGATGATATTTGGGGCGAGGTTGTAGAAACTTTAGGAAGTGGACCTATCTAAAGGAAGTGATTTAGTAGTGAGTGGGCCTTCGGGATTACAGACCACTTGGATACTTCTGTTCTCTCTGGGATTTGGCCAATGCCATGTGAACAGGCAGCCACTCCCATTCCTGCTGCCACCAAACCTCTTCAGCTGCCATGCTTTCCCCTGTCCCGAGGAGCTGTGTAAACCTGAACTGTGAGCCAAACCAAAACTCTTCACTGTTAGGCCGCTTCTGTCCCATCAGAGGAGGAAAGTAAGTAACAAGCTGTCAATCATCCCCAACATAAACAGTATCTGGACAGAGCCCGGCTCTTTGCAGTTCTGACATCTCTTTCTCCTCTGATTCCTGCTCATCTGTTTCCTGTCACCTCTCAGGGTTCCAAGTTTCTTAAAACCGCTGGTCAGCTCCAGATGTACCCATCTCCCTTTTCCTCGAACCTTTTGTTCTGGGTGTTCCCAGAACAAACACAACATCCTGCGATCTGTTGGTAGATTTTCAATGCTGTTTCTCCAACTTTCATGGAAATACAGACTTACTTATTGCCTCTCTGAGATGGGGGCTGGTCTTGAACTTGCCATTTAGCTGAGGCCTACCTTGAACCCCTGATCCTCCTTCCACCCCATTGCTGACAGTACAGGCACGGACCATGATGTTTCAAAGGTCTGTCTGTACTTATACCGCCCAGCACAAGTCTGTCTGTCTTTCTGCGACATCTCATTAATTACTAAGGTCTTGCCAGAGGTGGGTGAACAGGACTGGAGTTTGGCTCTTCCTTAAGTGCCGACCATCCACTCCCTGCTCATCCCTTCTCCTTTCATGCTGGTCAAAGCCTAAGAACCTGCCAGGCTCCAGAGAAGAAATTACAGGACACAGGCAGCAGAGCCACCTCCCTGCCCTGCACCATGCTCCTATGACACTCAGTTAAAAGATATGTACCCTTGAAGTCCCTTTACTTATTAAGACTTTGGTCGTGGTGGCAGATGAGCCTGGAGCCTTACTGTGTGTACCCTCTAGCTTACTTCCTTTGTTTTGTATAGTAAACCGCAAAGGTCACCTCCTACGTGATATTTGGTTTGTGTATCAGGCCTCTCAGGGCTCTTTGGTACTTCCTAGCGCTCCTTACAGAATGTCTGAACCCTGCGGTGGTGGTTGTGGCCCCATCCACTGGCCTGGCCAAAGCACCTTTTCCTCTTCCATTCCTCTTCTAAACATGCGCCTGTACATGGACTACATCACCCCGCATTCCCACTGTTGTCGCCCAAACCGTCCAGACTTCTATTCCCAGCCCCAGCCTCCCAGTCTGCTGAGAGACTAGTCTTAGGTAGAAGGGATGGGTTCCCCTGCGGCACGGCTGTCTCCAGCCCCACCCAGCCCCAGCACGACTACGCTCCCGAAGGAGCTGTTTCCTTGCCAGCCGGAGCCTATATTGTCCTGTTCCTCATGTATTAGTAAGAACAGGGACGGAGAATGTGTGAATTTCCCTGGTCTTTGTACTGGCTTCAAGTGTTCTAGGAAATCCCACGGTAATGTATATCTGTTCTCAGGACCCTCCCCGCTCCCCAGTGTGCTTTGCGAAGGGCCCACACCCATTTCTCAGTCTGGCCCTCTTCCCTGAGGCTTGACCTCTGGCATCCTGCCCCGAGCCTGAGAGCCCATCACTGTCCTGGCCAACAGTGTCTGTGGCAGGATGCTGGGGGAGAGCTATTTTGGGGCAGGGAGGATCTCAGGAGGATGCTGGCAAGGTCGGTGTAGGAAGGGAAGGAGGCAGGTTTTCTGCCCCCGATTGTGAGTCCAGAGCCTTCTGGGTGCTGCCCAGAGACCCAGGGATGCCGCAGGGAAGAACACGCCCACCACAGGACTCCAGCTTTGGATTCCCTTAACCAAAAAAGCCAAAGGGGGCAGGCGTGGGTTTGGAGACGTAGGATCTTTCAGCCACTGTAGGCAGAAAGAAGGTGTTCATTTGCTGTGGCCAACAGAGGGAATTTCAGGGCAGGCAAGACTGGAGGTATGGTGCAGGGCAACACGTGAGGTATGCTGATGGTGGGTGGATTGTAAGTAAGAATCTAACCACCAGCTTATTAACATCTATTGAGCACCCACTGTATACAATATTAAGTGCTAGTAGGAGAAAGGTACGTAATACTTTGTTGTTTGTATATTTTACAATTGCAATATGCAATCAAGAGCCATGGAGAGATTTGTACACTCTGACCCCATGACAATGACCTAAAATGAAAGGCTCAGGTACAGGTACGGGTCAGCTTTCCTGACCCATTTGAGGTCTTGCAGGAATCTGGAATGCTCAAGATTCGCCCCCCTCTTTTGACCATAAGTTTTGTCTTGTTCTTCACAGAGGATCTCATGTCATGAGTCTCAGGCTAGCCTCTCTGACTCACTATGAAGCAGAGGATGGCCTTGAACTCCTGATCTTCCTGCCTCCACCTCCTGAGTGCTAGAATTATGGGAACAAGCCATCACACATACACACAAATATTATATCTATACATATATATCAGGTAGAAATATATATGCTAGGAATATGTGTGTGTGTGTGTGTGTGTGTGTGTGTGCGCGCGTGCGCGCGCGCATGTGTGTATGTGCATACAAATATGATAGAAATGGAACCAGGGCTTCATGCAGGCTAGACAAGCACTCTCCATTCCTAGCTATTTTTTTTTCAGCATCTTGAGAGAGGTCACCCCCAATATGAAGTGCATACTGCCTGCACACAGTAGGTGCTCACCTGGGGACAGTGACAAGAAAGGCTGTTAGGTAGAGGAGATGTGAGATTCCTATCAAGGAAATTCTTTCACTATGGAGTAAGATGCCTCTGTTTTTTCTCATCAGCAGGGGTGGGTAACTATCATGGCCTTGAACATGCAGCAAACACTGTCCCCAATGACAGAATATGGCAGTTTTAGAAAATAATTTTGGTGTACCCTTGACAGACAAGAGACAGCTGAGGAAATAAAATGATGATGATGATGATGGGGGTGGTGGTGGTGGTGGTGGTGGTGATGGTGGTGGTGATGATGATGATGATGCTTCACATCAGGCAAGACACTAACAAGTCAGATAACAAGCCCATTGATCTCTCTCACATATCTGCCAGGTGGCCTTTATCCTTGTTTCAAACAAAGCAACTGAGGTGCAGAAAAGATCAGACACTCTGAACGGGGCTTACCCAGCAGGTAAATCTCAGAGACAGAATTCAAGCCTGTCTTTCATGGTACCACTCCTGTCTAACACAACAGACACAATCACACAGAACTTGGGTAGCCCCAGACACCTGTCCAGGTTGAGTTGTGTTTTAATTGCCTGGGCATATTCGGGTTGGAGATTTACCCCAACAAATTGGCACCCAACGTGGGACCTACCATCACCGGTGTCTTTAGCTCGTTAACCTTGGCAGCTCATGGATCTAGCAGAAAGCTTTCTTGGACTCCAGGGCCCAAATCTCCTGGGCCCAGAGAGAAGAGCTGGCTTCCTCGGGCTCTGGACATCTTTTTAATTAATCCAGGCAAGCAGCCTATGTTAGCACCAGTGACCCTTATCACAGCCTCACATCTGGATAGTGAACCAGCCCATTCACACCTGGCTACCACGAGCCTCCACTGCTTGTATGTGAGGCAGGCTGGGTCGTCATTGCTGTCAGGTCTAGAATCACAAAGGTGGCGGGGACCTCTGTGAGGGCATTTTCAGAGAGGCTCAGCTGATGAGGGTAGATCCAACCCGGGCTTCATGCCACAGGCTAGAATGACTAAAGGAAGGAAAAGGCAAAATGCAAGCTGAGAACTGACCTTGCTCTCTCTCTGCTCTGCTGAGACACGGCCAAGCAGTCATGGCTGCCACAGACAGGGAGGGAGTCTGTGATTGAGCCTTGCCCATCCAGCCAGACTGTACTTCCTCCTACTGTGAGCCAACACAAACCCTTTGTCCCTTAAGGTGGTGGCGCACACCTTTAATCCCAGCACTTGGGAGGCAGAGGCAGGCAGGCAGATTTCTGAGTTCTGAGGCCAGCCTGGTCTACAGAGTGAGTTCTAGGACAGTCAGGGATGCACAGAGAAACCCTGTCCCAGGAGCTCAGAGGCAGCTATTCCAAGGGCCATTTGCCCTCCACAGATACCTAAGAAGCTTCAGTGTGCACTAAGAAATACGGAGCAGAGCAAGACCTCTAGCAATTATTTAAGCACGTCTCTCTGTCTCTGTAAATCTTTTTCTTTCTGTTCCTTCAAAGAGTTCTATAGCCCAGTCCAATTATTCAAGCAAAGAGTAACAATGTGTCATCTGTCACTAGCCTAATGAGCAGAAGCCCAAGGAGTCGTCACACATCCACACTCACATACCAGTGGTCTTCACTGGTGACCATGCACTTGAACCCAACACCAAATATGAGGTCTGCCCATGCAGTTGCTTTGCACACAGCTTTGAACATAGAGAGAGACAGTTGAGGAGTAGACTGGATAAGCCAAGTCTCTGTGGCATCCTGGATCTACTCATGCAAGATCAGAAAACAGCCAAGGCAAGATTTGAATCCAGTCTATACTTTCAGCACCATAGGGCCATCCACCCACCCATCCATCCATCCATCCATCCATCCAGGTGACAGATATTCTTATATACTTATGGCGCTTTCAGAAACTGAAGATACCACCGTGGTGTGCTGGGATGAGGGTCCACATTTGCTAAGCTGATTTTCCCTCTGCCTCTGTCATGAATTTCAGAACATGGCCACATCCAGCAAACCATATGCTTTCAACCTAATCACTTCAGAGACTGCCGGGTGTACAGAGGAATTAATGAATGGGTGTGGGCTTAGATTAATGAATGGTGGATATTGCATGAATGGGTGGAGGGGAAGAGGAATGGAAGAAAGGAGGGATGGAGGAAAGGATACAAGACAAGCGGCTGCATCCATGGGAAGATGGAAAGTAGCCAAATGAGAGGTGGTAGCCGAGTTGGAGAGGAATACAAGGAGGACTTCTGAGAGGTGGTGCCTGACCAAGATCGCCGATCTGACCTCACTCATTTTGCAGGGCTCCTTACCTGGCGGGCAGTTACATCCTGGAGACATCTTCGGGGCCTCCCGGCGCCTGCGCGAGTAGAACTTCAATTTCTGCACAAAAAAAGACAAAGAAAAATCATCAGACGCTCATAAAGCTACAGCCTGGGAAAGCCAGCATGGGGGATGAAGGGAAGTGTATATCAGGGGAGGGGCTAACCAAGGGATGCAGGGGGTCAGGGGTCAGGGGTCAGGGGTCAGGGGAAGAAAGCCTGGCAGTTCGTGGCCCTCCACTGCCTACAAGAACAGCCCTGATAGCCTTTGAAGAGCTCTCAAACACTCCTCATGAAGAAGACAAGATACAGGATAATACTTCTCACGGCTATGGCAGTGTCTGATATCTAAGCAGGTTCCGCCCAGGGCCTTATAAACTAGTCAGCCATGGTGACTTGATGGCACATGTTTCTTAGCTCTTTGGCTATTGTCCTTCCTTCTCCAGCTGGGTACCTGGGCAGGGACAAAGCCTTCTGTTCTGCTCACCCCCACAAGGCTAGCCTAGGAAGGAGGACAAGAGTGTGTGATAGCAGGCTGTGGGCACTGAGCAGGTCCTAGATTAGATACCCTTCTCCGTCAAACCTCTTTTTTTTTTTTTTAAGATTATATACATTGGATCCCATTACAGATGGTTGTGAGCCATCATGTGGTTGCTGGGAATTGAACTCAGGACCTCTGAAAGAGCAGTCTATGCTCTTAGCCGCTGAGCCGCCATCTCTCCAGCCCCTCCATCAAATCTCTTGTTATCACACTCTGAAATCACAGAGTCACTCTGGAAGGCCCCAAGAAGTGGGATACCTCAAACCCAAAGAAGTTGCATGTGCAAAACAAGTCAAACATGTTTGTGCAAAACAGCTGGATGTGGTAGACTGTTTATGGTGACCAGTATGTGTGTGCCTTCTCTATAGAGGGCAGTGTGCTGTGTGCTTTAGCCAGGACTCTTAAGCGAGCCTTGTGTCTTAAGGTTTCTCTTGCTGTGAAAAGATGCCACAAGGAAGGCAACTCTTAAAAAGGCAAGCATTTAATCGGGGCTGGCTTATAGCTTGCTGAGGTTTGGTCTTCTGCTAGCCACTGCAATGCTAAGTGAGACACCCCCCTCCCCCGAGACCTGGAGTCTGCAAGGAATCCCTGTGCCCATGCCTCCAAGTTAATTCTGATCGGTAAAGAAAGATGCCAACAGCCAACCGCTGGGCAGAAGAGACATGGGTGGGCTTGAGGTTTCTCAGGCTTGGGGTTGGAGAAGAACCATAAGGAGAGAAGGCGGCAGGAGGGGAGGGAGGAGAAGCAGCCATGGGTTAGGAGTCAAGAGGATGTGGCCTGAGGGCTGCCCCACTGGAGTTAAGAGCAGTCCAGATAGAACAGTAAATAATAACTTGGGGTTATCAATAGGAGAGTAGACTCTAACAACATAGAGAGTAGCTGTCTGCCCAACTCTTGTGTTGTTTAAGGCTTATTGTAAATAGAAAGGTTGTGTGAATGTCTTTCGTCTGGGAACTTAATTAGCTAAGGCGGGATAGAAACCCTGGGTTGGGGTTAAATAATTTTTACAACACAGAGGTTTAGTCCATTATCATCATAGTAGGAAACGTGGCGGCATACAGGCTGACATGGTGCTTGAGAGACAGAGCTGGGAGTTCTACCTCTTGGTCAGGAAGCAGCTGAAAGAGACTGTGTGCCACACTGAGCATAACTTGAGTGCGTGCGCGCACGCGCGCGCACACACACACACACACACACACACACACACACATGCGCACGCACACACACGACACACACACACTACCTCAAAGCCTGTTTACACAGTGACATACTTCCTCCAACACGGCCACATCTCCTAAAGTGCCCCTCAGTAATGGGCCAGGCATTCATATACATGAGTCTATGGGACCATTCCTATTCAAACTACCTAGGAGGCTAGGAGGTTGGCCTGGGTAGCACAGGGAACGATGGAGGCCCCTCTGGAGACTCCATTTCTCCAGGTCTGTCATTCACAGAACACACAGTGTATTTCAAACACTTACACCAGCTCCGCTCTACAGCTGCTTCTGTCCTTGGTGGTCATCCCACGGCCCTGGCATCTCCACAGACTGCACCTTTACCAATGGCCTGGGTTCCCCACAACCCCTTCAATCCTAGGGTCTCTACTGCACCTGAGGCCGACCCTTCACCAATGGCCTCCTCTGGCCTCTGCTAGCAGCAAGCCTTAGTTGCTCTGCAAATCCAGAAGCTCCCATGTTGCCAAGACCAGCAAGACACAGGTGACGTTAACACATTCAAGTTTGGCTGCCAGCATGAAGTGCAGCCTTGGCCCCCTCTGGAGAGTCCCCAAAGACAAGGCTGGCTCTTCTTAATTACTTCTATCTCAGCTCTAGCTAAAGAGGCTTGGCAAAAATAAAGGTTTCGCCTAAGTGGTGCTGGGCCTTTTGTTAAATCACAGCTGACCAGACGCCAGAGATGCTCAGTTCAAAATAGCACACGAACAGCATTGACAGGGTCTTTGAAGAACTCGCAAACTTCCCTTGCAAACTTCCCTCTGAAACTTCCCAAGCTGGCCTCCACTGTCCACACTGCCATCACCATCTGCTTCCGTGCCCCTCCCCCCACAGACCCCTCCCCCCAACCCCACACACAACAGCTCGTTGACCTCAAGTATTCAACAGCTTTTCCAGGTCCAAGTTTCAAACTCCTTCCACAACCCTCCCCGAAACAGCAGATCCCCAGGAACCTTGTAACAATGTCTGTCCTGGTAACAATGTCTGTTCTGGTTTGCTTTCTAATGTGGTCAACATCTTGCTGGAAGGCAACGTGTAGAGATAAGTGTTTACTTTACTTGATAGGTCAATCATGAAGGGAAGTCAGGGCAGAAACTCAAGCCCAGGAGCAGGAATGGAAGCAGAGAGCCAGAGGCAAGAGCTGCTGCAGAGGCCATGGAGGGGTTCTTCTTACTGGCTTGCTTCCCATGGTTTGCTCAGTCTGCTTATTTCTAGAACCCAGGACTACCAGCCCAGGGATGGTACTGCCCACAATGGACTGGGCCCTCCCCCATGGATCACTAATTGAGAAAATGCCTTACATCTGGATCCCATGGAAGCATTTCCTCACCTGAGGCTCCTCCCTCTCTGATGACTCTAACTTGTGTCAAGTTGACACACAAAACCAGCCAGGACAGCTAGCTACCTTTCACTCCTCCCGACCTGGCAGAGGATTTCCTTCCAGGGGCTGATCAACCCCTCTAGGATGCTAAGTCCGGTGGTCATTCCTTGTCCTCCTAGCCTGGGCCAGTATTTACACACTTCTGCTCTGCACTTTCTGCACTTGGCTCCCAGGAAGCCATGCTTTCTACATTCCTATTCTTCCACTCTGGCCATCCTCTCTCTTTCTCCTTTGCCACTCCCATCTTGTCTACTCACTGCCTAAATGCTGCAGGCCATAGGGCCTGTAGGGTCCAGAGCCTGACCTGTTCTCTACACACTGACTCTCCCAAGACCTTGCCTGGTCTACTAAGGTCTTCAATATTGTCTATGAATGCCTCAGCCAGTGTTCTCTGTTGCCATGAAGAGACACTATGGCCAAAGAAACTCAAATAAAAGAATTTCATCGGGGGCTTGCTTAGAGTTTCAGAAGCTTAATCCATTATCATCGGTGGCAGGAAGCATGGTGGCAGGCAGGTATGGTGTTGGAAAAGTAGCTGAGAATTACATCCTGATCCGAAAACAGAGAGAGGAGGGGAGGAGAGAGAGGAAGAGAGTAGGAGAGACAGAGAGTGGGAAGGAGAGAGAGTGCACCTGGGCCTGGAATGGGCTTTTGAATCCTCAAAATCCAGGGTCAGGCTTTCTCCAACAAGGCCACACCTCCTAATCCTTTCAAACAGTCCCACTCCCGGTGACTAAGCATTCAAATATATGAGCCTATGAGAGCTAGTCTTATTTCAACAACTATAATGATCATAGACAGCCCCATATGCCCATCTCATTTAGCCTGGACCTTCCTCGGAGGCATATTACCAGCTGCTTTTCTGACAAGTGACTCTTTGTGCCATTTTGGAAGAGGGTCCCAAAGACCAAGCTCCCAGCTGGCTGCCTATCCCTCTCATACATGTCCCATCGGGGCCAACTCAGTTTCTCCCGCTCTCCCCTGCCCCACTCAGCCAGCAAACACCTCCATCCTTTGCCTTGTAGACACGGAGCTTCAGAGCCCTTTCTCCAACTCCAGCACCGGCTCTAGACACAACTGGAGCCCAGTGACCTTGATAACCTACTGCCCGTACCTACATCCAACCTGGACCCAGCAGTCCCACTCCCAACCATTGCTAGAGCCACCATCTCTCCAGGCTTTCCCCCACCTCGGGGCCTTTGCACTAGTGATTGCTCCCTTTCTAGAATGTTCTTTTTCTAGCTGTCCACCTGGCATGTTCCTAATGAGACCCCCTCCTTGCTTCCTGTCTCCTTCCCTACTTCATTTTCTCCTTTACATTCTCCTCTTTCGCCTTTACTGCCTCCCCTTTGCCAACAGAAGGTTAAATTCCACGGGAAGATGAATCATATGTGTCCCTCATCATCGTGCACCCAGTGCATACAACAGGGGCCCGACATTCAGTAACCCCCGGCTATTTACAAATCAGACATCACAGTTAGCTTGACTCAGGCCCTGTGGCGGTGGGCTGTGACTCACCCAGTCAGGTGTTGTGTGCTGGCCAACCCCTCCCAGATGGGAATGGGTGACCCAGGTCACCAAGGCACACTCTCCAAGTGGCCAGCATTGGTTGCTTAACCCCCTAGCTCTGGTCTCTTAGGTAGCAGAGTTGGAGGCCCTAGTGAGAGACTCTAGACTAAGGCTGGAGGTGGGTGGGACACTCTGCAGTCCCAGTTGGGGGGGCTGGACTCCAGCACTCTACACAGAGGGGGCCCTTCTGCTGCTCTGGCTGGCAGCCAGGGCCTCCTGGAATGCCCTGTGTGGCCAGCACTGAAACCCCACCGGCCTGATGGGTCGCAGCTATTAAAACATCGGTGTCAGTATCAAAGGGAAGATGTCAGGCAGCCACTCCTTCCCCAGAGTCCCAGCTTGGGCTTAGGGGGCCAGTCACTCCCTGTGTCCTAACTCTGGACCCTTAAAAGGGACCAGGCGCCTGCCCAACCCAGGCATCTGTTACACATGAATCCAGATGGCAGCAGAGGGGACAAGGCCAGAGGCTCGGTGTGACTGTCACTCCGGAGCCTGCCCTCAGGCAGAGGCCACAAAATAAGACGTTACCTCCTGTCAAGTTGCCCAGGTGCTGAGGTAGACAGTGCAGCAAAACGGCAAGAATCAGGGGTAATTGCTAGTAGTCAAAGAGTGACACCTTCCTGGGCTGGGGCATGGCTCAGTGGCCTCAAGCGTCTGCCTGGGGTGTACACGAGGTTGTGCTTCACATCCTCTGCACCGGAAAGAACAATTAAGAAGCCATAGTAGGGGTATAACTATCATCCTAGCACACAGAAGGGTAGAAGCAGGAGGATCATTGCAACTTGGAGGGTAGCCTGGGCTACCAGATGAGACTGTCCCCCACAAGACGTCAGCAAAACAACAAAACAAAGTGGGTGAGGCATAGCTTTGTTAGCAGAGCGCTAACATGCGCACTTTTACAGGGAACATGTACAAATAGCGGGCATGGCCGGGCGGTGGTGGAGCACACCTTTAGTCACGGCACTCGGGAGGAAGAGGCAGACAGATTTCTGAGTTTGAGGCCAGCCTGGTCTACAGAGTGAGTTCTAGGACAGCCACGGCTACACAGAGAAACCCTGTCTCAGGAACAAACAAACAACAACAACAACAAAAGAGCAGGTATGTTCAGAACCCTGGCTTAAACCTCCAGTAGACAATAAACTGGGTACAGTGGTCCACGCCTCTAACCCAAATACTCGGAAGGCAATAGGATCGGAAGTTCAAGATCATTCTCAGCTACATACCAAGTTTGAAGATAACCTGAGCTACATGAAACCCTACCTCAAAAATGCTGTAGGTCAGGCCTGGTGACGCTTGCTTTTAATCCCAGCACGCAGAAGGCAGAACCCAGGTGGGCTCTGTGAATTCAAGGCTAACTGGTCTACAAAGCAAGTTCCAGGTCATCTCTCAAAAAAGATTTATTTATTTATTTATTTATTTATTTATTTATTTATTTATTTATGACAGGGTTTCTCTGTGTAACCTTGGCTGTCCTGGAACTTACTCTAGACCAGAAGTCTAGGGTCTAGTTACTGCTCAGCGGGGGTGGTGGGGGCAGTTGTCCTAAGCTCATATGAGTCTGCCTCTCCTGCCTGTCACATCCGGGCTAGTGTACCCATACCACCCACGGGTACCAATGGGGTGAATACTGACTGTCCTGGGCTTACCATATGCCCCTCCCCTCCTGGGATAAAAACAGGAAGATCATACCCTGCCTGAGGCCCTCCTGTTAACTCCGGATGTCAGAAGAGAAAATGGCCGCGGGCACGGCCCATAGGCATCTCTCTGGTCTTCCTTCAGGACCTGCTCCAAGTGGCTTTGGGCTGGGCCTAGGTTGGACCTGCGGTAGTATCCACAATGGAGAGCAGAGGCTCAAACCAGCAGCCCAAAGCCAGCTATGTAGCCCAAACCCGGAACAGCATGGGGTCCGGGAGAACAGAAGAGGGCTTGGGAGGAAGAGGCACAAAAGATGGTGGGGGGAGGGGCACCGAAGAGGGACTAGAAAGGGACAGGCCCAAGAGCTGCTGCAAGCCCTGGGGCTACAGCCAGATCTGCTGGCTGGGCGAAATCAAAGCAGAGGAAACTCAGACACCCACACACCCACCCACACCCATTCAACCCCACACAGACTCACCCAGGCCACTCGAGAGCTGGGGGCCCCAAGGAGCTCAAGGAATTGTCTTCCTCCCTCCAATTTGTGTAAGAGCTTGGCGCCCGATCATAGACCACAGACTCCAGGGCTGGGGGGCGGGGGCGGGCGCAAGGGTCTCTAGGTGCCCGTGGCAGCCTCTTCCTAAGCTCAGGGAAGGGAGCTGCCTGTACCTGTGTGTGAGCGTTCCAGACCTCATGTAGGGAAGTCCTTCCGTCCAGCTAACCTAAGGTCTGCCTGCTGCCTCTGGGGAGTCAAGGAACTATGTAGGTCTCTCAACTGGCTGTGAGTTGTCTGTGGAATGTCTTGACATGGTGTATAGCACCTCAGGGACCCAGAGAGATGAGGCCAGGTCACTGAGGAGGCAGGTCCAGGAAGAAAAGTCCTGGATAGGGGTAGCGAGAACGCTTTTCATGTTCTCCCTTTCCTCCCTTCCCCATCCGGGAAGGGACTTGTGGTGCATCTGTGTGCTTTGTAGACTAGTCAGAATCAAGGGGACCCGGGGCGGGCCCTGGGAGTTGATACAGAGGGACACAAGACAGTCCTCAACCTCGTTAGCCTGGCTGTAGCTGAGAGGAGTGGTCAAGAGCTGGTCACAGACTGCCCTGGCTCATCACAGGGAGGCGACAGCTAAGTTGAGGTGACAGCTAAGTTGAGGCAGACAGCCAGGTGAGGGCTCTGGGAATGACTGGAAGCCAGCACTGTGTCATGCTTCTGAGAAACCACAAAAGCTTCTCGTCTAGTCACTTGTTTGGCAGGATCTCACAACCCGTTTCACAAGCAGGAAACTGAGGCACAGAGGGCTAAGAGGGCCCGGCTAGGACCCAGGAAGCCTGACTTGGAGCCCACATCCTTCATGCCATGTCTGTGATAGTGCGAGATAAAAATATCGGTTAGTCAAATGCCAGGAGCGCCTCAAAACACAATGTTAAGTACATAAGCCGGTATGTTGTACATATGAGTGTGTGTATGTGTATGTTTGCACACGTGGGTGTGTATGTGTATATATGTGTATGCATGTATGTTTGTAAATATGGTGTGTATGTGTATATATGAAAAGGGAGGTGCTGATGCTAAGGTCCTGTTCTCCAATTGGTTCTTGATTTGTCAGTAAAGAAAGCCCAGGAACAAATGCTGGGCGGAAGGTACAGGCAGGACTTCCAGGTCCCAAGAGGCAAGCGCGCAAGGAAGGAGAAAGAGTTTCTCCCATGCTTTGGAGGGAGAAGAATGCAGCAACCATGTGAGGTCTTGGGGGGAGAGGGGCATGAGCTGGACCCTGTGGTCACTACTATAGGCGAGTGGCCAGGGATGTTTGACAGGGGCTAGGTGGGACTAGCCACTGAAGTTAGGGCAGATGGAGAGACAGAGATAATAAATTGGTAAGGGCTCCCTTTTCCAGGTGAGAGTGAGATATCAGTGCCCAGCAATTGTGCCAAGGAGGCAAGTTATAAAGGAACAAACTGTGTGTGTCTTTAGTCCAAGGATTCAAGGGAAGCCAGGTGGGGGCTGGTAGAGTAGTCCTGGAGCAAGAGCTATAGCGAAAAATTACATGCAACGTATATATGTGTGTGTATATGCATTGTTTGTACATATGGGTATGTGTGTGCACATATATGTGTGTGTGTGTGCATTTTTGTCTGTACATATGAGTATGTGTGTATGTATAAATATTTATACATGTGTATTTGTGTGTATGTGTAAGTGTATATATTGGTATATATGTGTGTGATTGTATATGCATATATATGTGTGTGTGTATGTGTGAATGTGTATTTATACGTATGTGTGTGTGTGTGTGTATGTGTATGTGAAGGCGCAGGTGCATGTGCATGAGTATAAAAGACCACAGGATATCACAAGTAGGGTCCGCAATTGTTTTCTAACATTTTTTTTACGCAAGGTCTCTCACTGGACCTGGGGTTCACTGACTTGGCTAGGCCAGCTAGCCGGAGGCTCTAGGGATCTGCCTTCATGCCATCGTGTCTGGCTTAAAAACAAAATAAAACAACATACAAAAAAACATGGCTGCTGAGCATCTACGTTTTTCTTGGCAAGCACTTTACCAACTGAGCCATTTCCCCAGCTCCTAACTTTTTAAGTCTAGGAGGAGCCCTTGTGGGCAGTATGATTATCACCCCCATTCTAGAGAGGGGTATCTCAAGGCACAGAGAGGCCTATCAACTTCCTTGAGCTCATGAAACCCAGATAGATGGACTTGAACCCAAGCACCTGTGAGTTATGTTCCGGCTTAGGGTGACGGGATTAAACCATATCAGCCGTGAAATGATGTGACTGCGAGGTCTGAGGGAGGCTGGAGGCCAGGTGAGAACAGATGAGTACCCTATGGATGGGAGCAAGGCCCTCCTCCTTCTGTTTAACTTTAGATGCTTGTCATCCATGCTGGGAATTAGTGGTGGCAGTTGTCAGATGGGTCTGGAGCTCTGACAAGACGAAGAACACATTCAAGTGAGATTGGACCAGCCCTGGAATAGTCATAAATCCTAATAATATAATTAGTGAACTCCCCATCGTAGGGGGAATGGAAGTGTGAGAACCAAGATTGCTGTGAGGATTCCTAATATAGCCCAATGTTTCTTTCCTTTTCAGTGTGAAACTTGGGATGGGGTGACCTGGAGGCAGCAAATTCTTGGGGCTCCCAGGTAGCCATTCCTTCTTCAAGGCCAAGGAATCTTTTTTTTTATATTTATTTATTTATTTATTTATTTATTTATTATATGTAAATACACTGTAGCTGTCTTCAGACACTCCAGAAGAGGGCGTCAGATCTCATTATGGATGGTTGTGAGCCACCATGTGGTTGCTGGGATTTGAACTCACGACCTTCGGAAGAGCAGTCCGTGCTCTTAACCGCTGAGCCATCTCTTCAGCCCAAGGCCAAGGAATCTTTTTTTTTTCGAGACAGGGTTTCTCTGTATAGCTCTGGCTGTCCTGGAACTCACTCTGTAGACCAGGCTGCCTCGAACTCAGAAATCTGCCTGCCTCTGCCTCCCAAGTGCTGGGATTAAAGGTGTGCACCACCACCGCCCGGCAAGGCCAAGGAATCTTATCACTGGTCCAGAGGGCAAGGGAAGAGAGGTCCCAGTGAGTGCCCGTTCACCCCATTCTCTTCAGCATCCTTGTCTCTACAAGCCACCCAATCAGAGCCTGACTCTCTACAGCCACCCTGGGAGAGAGAGCATCCAGAGTGCAGCTGATAACCATGGCTGGGCTCTCAGGGGTGTCAGAGGCCCAGGACAGCAAGTGGGGCATCTCAGCCTCGCTGTGGCCACTTACACACCAGGTAAAAGGGAGGCAGCCTGGGAAAGAGTCTGAGAGAGGAGAGGTGGGAGGAGGGAGAAGACAGAGGGAGGAGAAGGAAGAAAGATCAGACTGCCTTCCTCAGGGTTCACAGAGGCTGGGGCTGGGTCAGAGAAGAAAGGGGCTAAAGAGACCCATCCGGAGTGGACTCCGGCCACATGGGTTTCCCAGAACCTCACAATAGCCTCTAGATGAGAGACAGGAGTGCAGTGTTCCCCCAGGGGGCTGGCCCAGCTGCCAGTGGCCTCCTCCTGAGTGTTCCTAGCCTAGCTCAGCCTTCTCCAGCCTTGGGCCTCAGTTTCCCCTGATGGAGCCTCACTGGCTGAGGAAAGACCAACTGCTCAGGGTACAGAGAGAGAGAGAGAGAGAGAGAGAGAGAGAGAGAGAGAGAGAGAGACAGAGACAGAGACAGAGACAGAGACAGAGACAGAGAGACAGAGAGAGAAGGAGAAGCAAGGGGATGGGGAGAGAGGGGGGAGAGAGAGAATGAATATGAATGGGGAATGTGGCTCTGGCCACCCATCAGGTGAGCCCACACTTGTGGTGAAGCAGTCCCTGGTGTGAGCAGTAAGAACCGACCCTGGCAGAGCCCAGCACAGCTGAGGTCAGGACAGGATAAAAACTCTCCTTAGGGTCTTCCTTACCAAGGCTAGAAACAAGAAATAGCGCCCCGTGGAGCCATTCCTAGGATGAGCCATCGCTCAAGCCAGGCGCCAAAACCAGTTCAGTCCTGCCTTTCCTCTGTAGGGGACCACAGCTGACTGAGTGCCTCCCTCATCTTCTGTCTTCTCCGTGCGGGCAAGCACATTGTTAGTGGCTATGCTGACCAGTCACTACTATTCACCAGCCACGTGACCCTGGGCAAGTCATTTGACCTCTGCGGGCTTCAGCTTCCGCTCTTCTCTGAAAAAGGAATGGCGGGCACAGAGATCGCACACAGGATTGCTGCACGGCTTCAGCGATCAGAAGATGCAAAAAGCTCTGAACAGAGAGTGCCAGGTCCACAGTAAAGTCCCCCCAAACGTAGCTATAAGTGCCAAGATTGGCTGCATCTTCTATCTTGTCACTCTTGATGGGGGGTAGGGAGTGTCAGTGGTTACAGTCAGCGCACCTGGGTGATTTCACCTGATCAGCTGTCATCTCCGAGCAGGGGGCTTTGCCATCTGTATGTTTCTAATTAGGATCCCGAGTTTCCCCCAACTAGTGGCTGAGGGCCGTGTGGCGACAAATGCTGCGGGCTTGCCAGTGATATTATTCTGCACCCCCTCCTCCACCCCCTGCAACATGTTGCCAAGCAGCCTGGTAAGGAGTGGATGGAGCACTCGACCTTGGGGAGAGGGAGCCAAAGCGGTAGATGTTCAGCTACTCTGTGCAGGCAGAACTATCAGGAGGAGCCATCCCCGACCTCCAGCCACGGCCAAGCATTGTGCTGCCCAAATATTGTGCCCTAGGCTGGCTGCTATGAAGCTCCTCTCTCAGGGACACTGTGGGAGCAAATGTTAAGCCACAGCTGGGACCGGAGGGATGGGAGCCTCAGTTGGCTGGAACACTTCCCCAGGCCTCCAGCAAGATACCGATTCAGAGTGGGGAGAGCGAGCTCAGTTGCTAAAGTGTTGTTTTGAACATGAGGACCTGAGATCAGAAACTGGGACTGGGTGTGGGGTGTGTGCTTGTAATCCTAGTGGAGGCGGAGGCGGAGGCAGAGGCAGGAAGACTCCTGGGGATCGCTGGCCAATCAGCCTAGCCTACTTGGCAAGTTCCAAGCCAGTGAGAGATCCTGTGACACACCAGCACACACACACACCTGAGGAACAACACCTCAGGCTGCCCTCTTGTCTCCATACATCTATAAACCTGCATACACACGTACACATGTGATCTTAAATCAGCTACCACTTTCAAAGTCCCAGATCATGGTCAATAGTAAGCCTGGAGACTAATGAGCCTCCGGCCCTCTTACTAGGCTGTGTGGACAAATGGAGAGACAGGACACTTAACGCTTATGCAGAGGACACCTGGCCCCACGTAGCTGGGGCTAAATCACAGATGGCTGGTAGACTTTTCCTTGTATGTTGGCTCCAATGGGCTGGGAGTATAGCCTGGTGTCCTAGATGGAGAATGACTGAGAGTTCTGACCAGGCTCAGGGTGAACTGGTCATTGAGTGATTGGTTACTAATGTCTGCCCCCACTGGGCAGGGAAGCCAGCACCATGTGCTCTGTCTGCTTTTTCTTTCTCTGCCCTAAAATGTCATTTTAGGCCTTTCCGGGAAGTGCCCCCTGGGGCGGGAGTTCTCATGGCTCCAGATATCTCTCCAGAGGACACTGAGAAGACTCTAGAAGGATGTGGTGTAAAGGGGAAAGACATCTTTCTGGGAGTGACCAACAGGACTTTGCTCTGACACTTGCACTTCCAGCCACTTCCCACAAGGGCTGGTGCTCCCCAGAGAGCCTTCATCTGGCCTGGAGTCACCTGAGAAGCCTCTGCACAGAGACGGTGACAGCTCTCCCTGACTTAATCCATCCTAGTAAACTTGCTATTTAAAACAAAACAAAACTTCAGGTCATGAAATGGCTCTCTTCATGTTGGGCATCAACTCTTTTTTTTTTTTTTCCAAGACAAGGTTTCTCTGTGTAGCCCTGGCTGTCCTGGAACTCACTCTGTAGACCAGGCTGGCCTCGAACTCAGAAATCTGTCAGCCTCTGCCTCCCAAGTGCTGGGATTAAAGGCGTACGCCACCACCGCCTGGCAGGCATCAACTCTTGCTAGCTCTCCAAAGCTTCCCGGAGCACTGCTGCAAGACTCAAAGCCCTGCAAAGCCTGATGGGAAAGCATCCTGTGATCCATGGGCCATCTCTGCTGAGAACCCTGGAACTGGGGCCAGGCACACATATAACATGTACCAACCATCCATGACCCACCAAGGAGCTAGTAGCTAACTGGAGAACAGAAAGGGGCCCACAGAAGAGACAGACCTCCTACGTCTCTCTAGCAGGATCCCATCTTGATCCTTTGATGCTAGTAGAGGAGAATCCATTGGACTGGTCTTCCCACTGCAGAGTGAGGGCCAGAGGTATCACTCCCCACACATCTTGTCATGCCCCGAATCAGGAGACATGATTTGGGATGGACTCAATGGCATGCTGGGCTTCGTTTGAGGATCCCTAAGGCCTGCCTACTTCCTGAGGCTCAGACAGCTGTCAGGTACCCAGGACACTGCTGCACAGGCAACTTACTCTGTGACACAGCCTGCTCCATTCAGAGCCCACCTCTCCGTCCGCAGCCTCATGTTTTAATCTTTTTGCCACTGCTTTGATCTCTCTTCTCAATAGCCCAATAAAAGGTCCCTTTACACATCCTATAGATGCAAGACATTCTCATAAACAGGTCTTTTTAGGGTTGTGCATAGGGGGGAGGTGTCTGCTTGCACTCCATCAACATCTGGGCCTGGAAGTTTCTACTACTTCCTTTCCCAGAGATTCCCCAAGGTGGAAGAAATGAGTCATGGGAAGCGGGAGGGAAGTTCAATGACACTGCTCTCCTTATCTATAAAGTGGAATAGGATAGTGCCAGCTACTGCAGACTGGGGAGGACGAGAGGTGCCATCCTGGTCCTGTCTGTGGCCTTGGTGCATCCTATGAGCCACTCCAAGGGACAATACAATAAAGGTACTGGGAACAGCATTGTAACTGGAGTAGGAGTAGATCTGGCCTCTCCCTCAGAGTCCGCAGCCCTGGGCCTCCGAAATGGATTTGCTGTTTTTAATCTCAATCCAGCCTCCCCTCCCCCACCCCACTTACCCCTGCCCCGCCTCCCATCTTCTGCCCAGTCTAGCCTAGGTGTCATCTGATTTTCTCCATTTGGGACATTCCAGCGTCTTTCTTCATAGCAAGGAAATCAACTGTCAAGCAGCTGGAGTGCTCATTAAGGGTCCCACACCACAGAGAGGCGCTGGCAGCGAATCAAACCCAACCTCCCCACCTCTAGGTTGTCTCCCAGTGGTGACCCATCCACCAGTGGCCAGGGGCCCCTCAGATCTGACCTTGCTTGCCTCGTCCCAAATGTCCTTTCCTACTGGGTCCTTCTGCTTGGCCCGTCCTGCCAGTCCTACACACCCAGCCTCTGTCCTCCGCACACTTCACGTCTCCCTGGATCTGAGGGGGACCAGCAGACCACCGCACAGGCCCCCTCTGAAGTCCCTCTCTCTTCCCTTAAGCATGGGCTCAGGCCCTTGTGCTCCAGGAACTGCTACCCTCCCTGCCCCCCCAGGAGCCCTTAGGCTGGGGCATCATCACCTCCTGCTGGTGGAGCCATTCCTTCATGCCTCTTGCTGACTGCCACCCCCTGAGGCTCTCACAGCAGTCCCAGGGTGGACTTGGAACCTGGATTTAGCAGCCAAGAAACCTAGCAGCAGGGGGTGGTGAGGTCCACTCTAGGCTCCCAGCAGTAGGGGATTTAATCCTAGTCCCTCTGCCCTCTAGCTCCCTGTGTCCACATAAGGGCAGGGACCCCCTTCCCATCCCTTTCACAAATCTGTTTTGAAACAAAACTACATGGCCCTCCCTCTCTCATCCTGGTCTAGCCTCATCCACTTTTTTTTTTTTTAGTTAAAATTATTTATCATCATTGTGTGTGTAATTGGCGGGTGCTCTTGCTTGAGTGTGCTAGCATAGAAATAAGTCTGTGGGTTTCAGAGATTAAACTCAGGGCTTGAGGCTGATTCAGCAAGCCCTCTACCCATTGAGCCCTCTTGTCAGGGCTTACCTCTTCCTCTCTTGTTCTTTGCTTATATGTGGGAGAATAACCCTGGGGAAGGAGAGACAAAGGGTGGGTTCCCCATCTAGTTTCTCTGGAGATGCTTCCACAGTCCCCACAGCTGCCTATTGTGTTTAATCTTATCAAACTGATCGAATCGAGAAAAGCCAGTGGTGGTGCACGCCTTTAATCCCAGCACTTGGGAGGCAGAGGCAGGCGGACTTCTGAGTTCAAGGCCAGCCTGGTCTACAGAGTGGGTTCAGGGCTACACAGAGAAACCCTGTCTCAGAAAAAAAAAAAATAATAAAGGCCTAGAGGATCGAAGCCCCTCCCCCCCCCAGCGGGTGAGTCTGTGAGAGTGATTTTGGAGAGAGGTAAGTTAGCGCAGAACCACTGCCCCGACAGAGCCACACCTGCATCTGGGTGTCTGCTGGGAGCTGGAGGGGCTCAGAGAGTTGTTCTGCCCCTCCTACCAGAGACACCGACACCTCCGAACTGTGAGCCAACGTAAGCCCTTCTCCGTTGTGTTGTTCTGGACAGGCTATTTTTTTGTCACAGCAATGAGAAACTCCGCTGCCCAGCCAGTCACCGGCTCCTGTCTGCCAAGCGATTTCCGTGAGACTCGAGTGTGTGACAGTCTCCAGTTTGATTTGTATTTGATTCCAATAGAATAAGCCACATAGGCTAGTGATTCCTGTATGAGACCAGGTGGCCTCTGAGGGCCTCTCCAGCAGCCCCCAGACCATAGACCCCCATATTTGCCAGGTTCCCTGACAGGACAGCTCTCTCCAGCATATCCAGACTACTACCTCCCAGGTATCATTACCCCTGCAGCTAGCACGTCCAGCAAGCCCTGTCCCTAACATCATCCCCGGCTATGGTCCCCAAACAGCCTCCTGTCAGCCTTAATTCCCATTTGAGGGACATAAACATCTTTCATTAAATCCTTTGGTAGCTTCCCATTTCCCCATCTAGCAGTCTCTAAGGTCCCTTTTGACCTGGGTTGCCTATCACACCCAGCCTCACCTTCAACTATGCCCAGCTCCCCAGTTCCCAAAGCAGCCCCGCCCCCACCTCTGGCTCCACCCTCCAAAGCCCGTTTTCCTGGATAGTGGTAGGGTTGTCCCTGCACAAAGCCTGATGCTCACACGCCCTGGTACCAGGCAAACTCTTATCTTCATGCTTGGTTTTGCCCTGAAAAATCACTCCTTCAGGAAGCCCACCTTATGTTGTATATAAGACATTTCCTGGCTAGTTTTCCTCCATTATTGTAACGTTTCCCTCCAGACATGGTGTCTACTCATTTTCTTTCTATGTCCCACTCAAGTTTGGGAAGACTTGAAGTGTTCTCCGGGGCAGTTGTACCACCCTCCCTCCCACCCCATCCCCTGGCAGCTAGCTCTCAGCAATGGGTGCGGGGTAGGAAGGCTTAGCTCTAACACTGGATGTCATCATACAGCTCTGAACAACCCACTGCTCTTCCCAAGACCTCAGTTTTTCCCCTCTGCAAAATGGGGTTCACTTCTGATCATCTTTGAAGTGCTTCTCAGTTCTAGAGGCTAGGGTCAAAGAGTCAGCAGGGGTAAACACGAGCTTCTGCTTAAAAGCATGGACAAAAGGGAGACCTGGAGACCTGACACAGGGATGCGCACGAGGAGGTGTTTGCCATCCTCCTCACGGTCCACACGGTGCCCCTCCCCCTCTCAGCCAACCAGCCCGAGCCCAGAGACTGCCCCCAGGCCCAGGGAACTGTGGGTGGCCTGACTGAGCCTTCTTAGTCCTGACCAGTCATGGCAATGGGCTGTATCAGCAAGCGTGGGACACCCTCTATGCGGTGGCCTGTGACTCCCCCCATGGGGCCATCTAGGGAATTACAGAAGCACCTCAGAGAAACCTAAACCAACCCTTGTTAGATCTGGCTCATGCTTGCCATCATTCTGTAAGCTCCGAGAGGTCACAGTATGTGTCCCAGTTTGCACAGCATCCCAATAAATCCCAAGATTTAGCCAACAGAAGCCCAGAGCTGCTTGCTGGTTTTCCGGAAGAAGTGACCTTTTGGTTACAACCCCACACACCTCCCACTGTGCTCTTCAGATTTTTTTCTTAGGCCGCCAGCACACTCCATCTTGGGTTCCGATTTCCCTCCTTATCGCCCACACCCACACTCCGCCCCACTAGACTCTGCGTTTCCCGACTCCCAAGGGAGGATGCCATTGCCACGCGCACTCTCAGGATTCCCCCCAGCGAAGATACTCATTAGTCACTTTTGAACTACCTGGGAAGGAAGACATTTGGGGACAAGGAGAGAGGGAGAGAGAGAGCTTTTTGCAGGGATGGAGTTAGGACCATTTCAGAGGGAACAGCCGGAAGAGTCAGAGGTTAACGGGACCCTGAGAAGGACAGAGCCAGGCAACTCAAACTTGGGCTCTAGGGGCCAGAGACAGCAAACAGAGACCAGCAAAGCGCAATCCGCTTTAGAAATTGTCCCTTTTGGTCCTTAAATGGTTCAGTCTCTTGCCCTGCTTCCAAGTGTGACCATAAAAACCAGGCACCCTCGTGGAGCGGACGGGACCACCGGATCCCTGCAAGCGTTCCCCAGACTACTTCCAGCAACTAGCCCAGGCGGCCTCTGCGCACCTTTTGCGCGCCCTGCCTTTCTCCACCTGACCGCCGCGCTCGTACAGCGCCCCCAGCGCAAGATCCCGGGGTCTCCCAGAGCTGGGAGGTCCGGCGCATGCTGGCCCGGTGCTCTGGATCTCTGGCAGCTCAGCGGCGATCCCTGCCCACAGCTCTAGTCCATGCAACCTGGGCGAGCGTGCAAAAGAGCGCCGGCCCGCACAGGCTCCTGGAGTCCCGGGACTGCGCGAGGGGGCGCCTCGGGGTGGGGATAAAAGGCAGCGACAAAGGGCACAAACCTCGTCCAGCAGTTGGTTGACTCGTCCCAAAATAGCTTTCTCCATCTGCTGCTCCCCGCGCTCCGCTTCCAAGCGCAGCACTCGGGCCTGCAGCTCGGCGGTCCGAAAGTGGGCGAGCAGGCTGAGCGCCAGCGAGAACAGCGCCAGAGCCAGCAGTCCGCAGCACCCGGGGCTCGGCAGCCTAGCGCACTGCTCAGCCAGCGCTACTGTCCCGGGCCCCGGCGCGCCCAGCTCCCCAGGCCCGCGGTTGCCGGAGGCTGCCGTTTTGCGGGCGCGCTCCGCCACCATCCCCTCGCGTCTTGAGAGCCAAATAAATAAATAAATAGAATAAATAAAAACGAGATCCAAGAGGCGCGATCCAAACTGAGAGGCAAGGGGAGGAAAAGGGGGCTAGCGTGGCTAGAGAACGTCCCTTTCCTTTGCTCGCCAAAGAGGACCGAAAATGAGCAGTCGGAGTTGGGAGGGGGGCAGGCAAGAGAGCCACCAGCAGACGCGATCGGAGTATGCCAAAATAAGAAAAAAAGTTATTTCGAAGAATGTTCCAAGTCCGGGGATCTGGCCCCGCTCCCCGCTCTTTCCCTTCTCGCTTCTGCAGTCTTCGGGCTGGTGCGACGCTCGGGGTCCTTCTGGGTGTCTTGTGTCTCCTGGGAGAACGGGTGTCAGTCCCCGGGCGAAGGGGCGCGCATGCAAGGCCCCATGGGCAGAGGTGGGTCGTGGCTGCAGTGAGCCGGGCTGGGGCCGATTCCGGCGCCTCTGTAACTTGACACAGCCGGCGCGGCCGCGCGGATCGGATGAGCGCCGGGCGCTACTTCCCAAACTAATCTCCTGCGCCCCTCCCTCGCCCTCCTCCCGCTCCTCCTCCACCTCCTGCGGGGCCGCGGCTGGGGTTTGTTTATTTATGCAAAGTCGCCTGGGGTGGGGGGCGTGGTGTGCGGGGGCCCTCGCCGACCTCGGTAGCCCCCGTCCCGGGCTCCTGGTGCCCTTTGAAGTGACACTTGGGGTTATTTATAGGCGGGGAGGGGGTGTGGGGTGGAGCTGGGGCTGCGCTCTTCTTCCTTTCCATAGATTGACACTCAAGATCTCAAAGACATAGGGACCCGGCATCCCAGCACCCCGCTTTCCCAGAACATCGGGGACCCTCCTGGCAGCCAATGCACCGCACCACAGCACTCTGCTCTTCCGGGGCCTCGGGGACCCTCCCGGCAACCTGTCAGGGCGCCTGCATGGTCCTGAACGTCCTGAGTTGGGAGATCTGCAGTGACTACAGCGGACAATCTCTCCCTCACCCGTTTCCACCCAGGCGTCTCTGGTGGGACCATGCCACCAACCACAGATTCACTCAGAGTGGGAAACCCAGCGCCTCGGGATAGCAGAACTAGACCTAAAGAACTACAGAATAGAAATTTATCAGGGGTCACGCCCACCACCTGGGTTTATCTTAGGATTTCTAACAGGCACGGGGGATGGGGGGTGGGGCTCTTTTTTTGTTGATCTGAGACCCACAGCAGACTAGATGACCTAGGAGTGCAAGCCTTCAATGGCGCACAGTTTTCATACTCCATCTCCCCTTAACCCCCTCAAAGCTAACCCTATTCCGCCTGCGTGGCTTCCTTGTCTGCAGAAGAGCCAGTGGCCTTTGGGTATTCTGCATTTGCTATTTTCCTCTCCCGCACCTCCCCCCCCACTTCCCGCCCCGCTACTACGAGTGACTGCTGTCAGTAGAGTTCTCATTTCCTTGTGTCCCTAGACGTTCCTGCAAATGAGGCTGAAGCGTCGGGCAGGGGAGGGCAGGCTGGTCCTTGAACTGTGAACCGGAAGTAGGGGATGACAGAGGTGTGGGAGTGAGCGTCCTTTCCTAGTAACAAGGCAAACTACATTTCGCATGTTGACCAGTGAGAAGGAGCTTTCTATGCAATGCAAACATGAGTGGGTAGTGCACATTTAACGGAATGGGAGTCTGTAATACAGTACTTATATAGATTTAATGTAAGACTAACTGCTAGGTAGTCAGCTACCCCGGAGAACCAGAGGGCTAGAAAGCAACGCAGCGGACAGGGCTGGTGCCCAGGAAGTCTCAGTGTCAATATTTCCTTGATGTGTCTCATTAACAAACAGGCCTCTGGGTCCCCAGTCTGGTCAAGAGATAATCTCCTTCCAGTCCGAATGCCTGAGAACACAATGGCACCCAAGACCACTAGAGGGCGCCGGAGAGTTTCTCAGCTGCAATATTCGCTGCAAGAAATTGGGCGAGTTGAGGCTTCTCCAACAGCCGGGGTCAGTCTGAAAGGTGGCTTATACTGAGGTGTTCGTAGCACTGAGCTGACGCGGCAAGACTGAAAACATTTGGGGGCTGCAGTATGTTTGAGATGGGGTTTCAAGGCTCAGGTAGCCTTAGTATGATAGCCTGAGCTGAGTCCAGCAATGGGAAAAAAAAAGTCCAAACCCAAGGATCCGAGAGACCCCATGCAGTCAGAAAAACTAACGATAAAAAGTCCTTTTCCGGCAGTTTAAAATAAACCAGGTGTAGTGGTACGAATCTGTCATCCCAGCACTTGGGAGACAGAAGCAGGAGGATGATCCATTCAAGGTCATTCGCGGCCACATGGCGAGTTTGAGGGCAGTGTGGGCTCTATGAGATCCCGTTTCAAAGAAAAACTAAATAAGTAAATAAGATGGGCGTATAATAAAGGATCTAGATCTTTTTCAGGAGGATTTAAAGAAGAGGTGAGTGTAAAGCGAACAGTAGGCACTCTGTAAGTAGCATCTCATGGCTGCTGGTGCTGGCTGACACCCCCACCCCACCCCCCCGCTCCTTCCCCCATCTATAGAATGGGAACAAATTGGACCCAGGAGGACAAGATGAGGACAGATAGTCTGCACCTCTCCATAGCTGGAGGGAGGTTTGCAACAACCGGCTTACCTTTTCTTCCGCATTGTTTCCATGTCTTCCTCTGGAGATTTCTCTCTCTCTTTTTTTGTGTGGTTTGGTTTGGTTTGGTTTTGGTTTTTTTATGTTAGGCAATCACCCTCTTGGATCAGTGTTGCAGCAAAATTAGGCTTGGTTTGAATCCTACAATCTAGGGACGAAGAGGCGAGAAGCAGCTAAGCCAGGCACACATGCAGCCGATATATAAGGCGGGGTAGGGCAGTGGAGCGCCATAAATGAGAAGACACTGAAGAAGGACCTTCAGGGATGTCCAGGCAATTGAGCGGGGATGCGATGGTCCCTAGGAATTTCTGCTTTCGAGCAAAATAGGGGGGGCCTCCAATCCTAACCAAAGAACTTGACTTTGATCTGTAGTCACAGCTTGCTTGTTAACAATTCCCTCTGAGATGGAGACATTTCATCCTATAGGGAAAGCTTTCCTCATCGGGAAGGTAAACAACCTCCAATGAGCTTCAGGAAGTCCCTGAAACTGACCAGACTCACTAGGCCCCTCCTCCCTGTCAGAGTAAGCAGTAAAAGCGGAGAGCAGGAAGCTGAGCTGCAAAGAGTGAACTGCCGGAAGGTGCACTCGGAAAGGAGGCTCTCCAGCTTGTTGAGCTGCCGGCAGTGCGCTCCGGATGCCCAGCTTTGTGAGCCGTCACCCATGCTGGGGAGAGCTTTAACAGCTGTCTGAGTCTTTGCTGCTCCTGTAAGCGACCTCATTAAAGCTCACTGGTTCACCCTAGTTGCACTTTGGTGGTATCTGCACTTGGGTTGTTGTGGGTTCCCTATCTGGAGGTGAATAAATGTGTGTTGCATCTCCCCAGGTTGTGTCACACAGCACAGCTACAGACGTAGGAAAACCTGGATTCTGAAGTGGAAAGTCCAGGAAAACCATGCCCCCTGTGCATGCAGTCTGGAATGTTCTTCAGGGATGTTCTGTAGTTTTCTGCATTGCGCGTTTGCCTAGCTCTCTGCAACTTTGGAGCTTGCCTTTCGCACCCAGCCCACACCTCGATGCCGGTGGATGTATGTGTGTGTGTGTGGGGGGGGAGAGTGAGCAGTTTTATGAACGCCATTTTTCTTCTCCCTGTGTCCTCGACAGCACCTCTCTTCTTCCTGACACCACCACCACAACCCTGACCTCCATGAGTGGCGATCACCGCCGTGTCTCTCTTCCTGCTTCTTATTCCTCCTAGAACCCCGGTGACCCTTGTTAAAGATGGCAGTCAGGGCCCCTGGGAATTACCACAGTGCATCAGCTGGGCTGTTCTGAGCACGGTCCTTATCCGGGTCACGTGTGGAGGCCACGGGGGGGGGGGGGGGGGGGATCAGAATCTGGCGGTTTGTCCAAACCCAATCCATTCCCAGTTCTTCCAGCAGCCATGACCCCTGCCTCTCAGGCCTTCCAACGCTGCCAGGCCCTCTAGGACTTACAACAGAATCTAGGATCACCTAGGAGACAAATCTGTGGGCGTGTCTATGAGGAAGTTTCCCATCCTTAATGTAGGTAGTACCAGCTCAAGGCCTGGGGTCCTGCGATGATAAGGAAAGGCAAGCCGAGCCCCAGCCCCCCTCTGTTTTGGCTTCTTGACTGGACTGAATGCCACATGTTCTTGCTAGCATGCTTCCCCTGATGTGACGGACTATACTCTCAAAACTTTGAGCCCAAACCAAACCTTTTCCTTCTTTAAGTAGCTGTGGTCGTCAAGGAGTTTATCTGCAGCCACAAAAAAGTAACCAATACAGGAAGTAACCTTCTTCTTTGACTATAGGGATGGAGTCCAAGATGGAGTCAAAGACTAGCCAATTCAGGCCCATCCGAAAGAGTTGGGTGGGATGGGTTTCTTTGGGAAAAACCTGAACAGATGGCCCTCAGGATTTCAGAGCATGGTGGCACCCTTGCTAGGTAAGAGGAAACCAGGTGGAGAACCTCAGGCTTGAGATACTCTTTGGGTCCTTGGCATCTGCTAAACTGGAGGCTCGTCCATGCCTGAACTCCCCCAACTGTGGGTCAGGTCTGGTCAAGCCAGTTTGAGTTGGATCACACAGATATGTCCACCCACCACTGCCTAGGAAAGTCCTAGAGTTTAGTGGCAGACCAGAAAGGCCCACATTCCCATCATGCTCCTGGAAGGCCCCACTCGTCCAGGAGTGGGAGGGGCCTCGAGGGCGTGGCCACTGCTCTGCCCACCCCTCACCGTGGTGGGGGTGGGGTTTAGTTCTTATGTCCTGGGTTGGTTTCTGTCCCACAGAACCCCCACTCACATGCCCCTGTTCCTCTCACCCAGCCACCTTCCTGGGTCTCCGAGAGCCCCCCTTCCTCTCCTCCACCGAGCCTCTTCCGCTGCCTCAGTTCTTTCTGCCTTTCTTCCCTCTGCTGGGGCGATCACCGGTACCCTGCGGCTCCTGCTGGATGCTTGATTTCTCTCACAATGATCTTGGCCTATATGGCCCTGGTCGGAGGCTGACATCACCTGATTTGGCCCAAGCCCACTTTTCACCGAGACCTAACGGTCTCTCCTGTGGTACCCATGTCAGGCTAAGCTAAGCTAAGCAGGTCCAGACTAAGGACGCGTCCAACCTCCTAGTCCATGTTTCTTTCCAGGCCTCATGGTCCCCAGCAGGGGAGCCTAGCTTTGTGGTCCTGCTTCTGAGTCCTGTGTGGGGTAAGCAACAAGGGAGAAAGGGCCTGGACCCTGTTGACTTTGTAGAGTCCTGTTACCAAAGGAGATGATAAACTTTTACCTAGCATGTGGGAGCCACTGTCTGTGGCCCAAATCCTCTCTGTCTTAGTTAGGGTCTTACTGCTGTGAATAGATGCCATGAGCAAAGCAACTCTTATAAAGGATAACATTTAATTGGGGCTGGCTTACAGGTTCAGAGGTTCAGTCCATTATCATCAAGGCGGGAACATGGCAGCATCCAGGCAGGCATGGTGCAGGAGGAGCTGAGAGTTCTACATCTTCACCTGAAGGCTGCTAGCGGAAGACTCACTTCCAGGCAGCTAGGATGAGGGTCTTAAAGCCCACGGCCATAGTGACACACCTACTTCCACAAGGCCACACCTACTCCAACAAGGCCACACCCACTTCAACAAAGCCACACTTCCTAATAGTGCCATTCCGTGGGCCAAGCATCTTCAAACCATCATACTATCTTAACTTCCGTAACTCTATTCATGTCTGGCCTCTCAGAAGTTTCAAGTTACCAAGGCAGGCAGGTGGGGCTTAGAGGGTGCTGGGCCTGAACAAGAAATCAAGCGGTGCATAGGTGGGTGGATTGAGTCCCAGCTCTCTCCTGGTACCTCTTCGCTGGTGCCTCTGTCCTCTTATGGGACACACTGGTTGAGGACAGAGGGGGGAAGGACAGTGGAGTGGCTAGGAGCCAACAACTCCACTCATCCACCAAATATGCAAGGATCCCTTTCTGGGGCAGGGCTCTGTGATAGGGTTGTAGACACGGCCGTGGACAGGATGGGTGAATGTCTGGGTGACACCACTGGATATGGCAACGCAGGACACAGTGGGTCTGGGAGGGACTGAAAAAAGAGGAATCCCTATAAGACTAGTACTATAAGAGTTTAGAAGCAAGCAGAATAGCCCCTGAAGGGGCACAGGGAGAGCATGCCAAGCCGAGAGACCTTGCCTTGCAAAGGCCATCATGGGATTGAGGAAGTGCCTGGAGCTTTCGGGAAGCTGGTCAGCTCTTTGAGTCTGAAACTAGCATGCCGAAGAGAAGGGACTGAGAACCAGGCATCTGGAAACATCTTCTCAGAAGCCCCTACCTTCTTTCCCACACAGCTTTGTGGACCAGGTCATCGATTGTGTCCCTGCAGAGCAGGGCTTGCATTGAGGGCCAGGAACTCAGGTATACGAGACAGGGGCCCAGCAACCTTATTGAATGAAGCCATCCTGAACTCTGAAAGTTAAGAGCAGAGTCCCATGTAGAAGTTGCATCGATGAAAAACGCTTGGGGCAATTGGGCGTTTATGCTCTCAGGGAGTGTGGGTGAATGTATGGGTGACCCCCACCTGTCACTCTATTTAGGGTCTTGCTACATGTTCTTGTCAGCCACAGCTGAGGACTGGGGACTGTGGTGGGTTGAAGGAGACTGGCCCCATCGGAATGTTTGGCAGAACTGTTTGGGAAGGATTAGGAGGTGTGGCCTTGTCAGAGGAAGTGGGTCACTAGGACTGGGCTTTGAGGTTTCAAAAGCCCATATCGTTTTTTTCTGGTCTCTCTATCTCTCCGCTTCATGCCCACCGTCAGATGGAGCTCTCGGCTACTGCTGCCATGGTCCCTGCCATGTCCTCTACTGCACACCTATGGAAACATGAACTCCAAATTAAATGTTTTCTTTTATTAGTTGCCTTGGTCACGGTGCCATTTCACAGCAATAGAAAAGTAACCAGAGTAGGGACGCAGGAGATCATGTGCATTTCTGCATGTACCTGTAAGCAGTCTTGCCTCGACAGGTGCACAAACTTTCTCTCTTATTCTGTGTATGCACATGTGTGAGTACGTGTGCCTATGCACGCGTGTGTGCGTGTGGTGGGAGTGCACTCATATGCATTCTCAGAAAGGACCTCCGTGCATATGAACTTTGAATATGGCGTCTGCTTTGGGTCTCCGGCAACTCTGTGCTGACCTCTGTTGCATACCCCGTGGTGGTGTACGTACATAAGCAACCACCTGCCTCTGAGTGGTCAGGACTCAGATGTGTCAGGATTGAAAGAACAGCAGGAGAAAGGGGCTAGTGTCTCAGGCTTCTAGAAGTGAGCAGCAGACAACTCTAGGTCTTTATCTTAGGGCTCCAATGATGGTTCATGATGTCTTTGAATTCTGCTAGTCAGCCTGGCTCAGCTGGGTGGCTCTTCTGCTCTCGGTGGTATGCCTGGGGTCTCTTGTGGAAGCATTGTGGAAGTTTGGTAGGGGTGTGCCTCTCGTTGTCTGGATACAAATGGAGAGGCCTCTGATTATTCTGTAGTGCCTTCTGGATTTCCCTAGAGCGCGACTTTCAAAGGTGGACCTCCACACGGGAGGTACTTGCTGTGGTGGTTTGAATAGGTCCGGTCTTGGAGTAGGTGTGACCTTGTTGAAGGAAGTGTGTCACTGTGGGGGTGGGCTTTAAGGTCCCCTACGCTCTAGCTACTCCCAGTGTGGGAGACAGTCTCTTTCTCCTGCCTTTGGATCAAGATGTAGAACTCTCAGCCATCTCTTGAGCGCCATGTCTGCCTGGATGCCGCTGTGATTTCGACCCTGTCGATAATGGAGTAAACCTTGGAACTGGTTTCCAAGTGAAATGTTTTCCAAGAGTTGCATTGGTCATGGTGTCTCTTCACAGCAATAAAACCATAAGACACTTGCTAATGGCCTAGACAAGTCTCAATCAAAATAAGAACTAGCCCAGGTTATAGATGCCAGAATATGTGGTCGGTTGGGGGTTGTAGATGTGTATACCCCAAGATGGGATAGTGGGCCTCCTAGGAGGATCATGTGACCCCAGAATGTAGGATTTGGGGATTAGCAAAGGCTACATTCACCTGTCATAGCTAGGGCCTCCCCATACAAAGCCTTCTTAAGCTAGATCTTGTTTTCAGGCTTCTTCTAGGAACAGCTGAAGACTCAAAGCAGACTCCATTCCTCTGATCTCAGAGAATTTGAGAATTCAGCCTTTAAGGTCAGTTCCTACTTGGCCTTCTCCAAGTCAGGCCTGGACAGCTCTGGACTCTTTTCCTTCTCTTTTTCTCCCCCCAACCCCACCTTCTCTGCATGCATGTGTTACGTGTCCAGGTCTATGCAGGTACATGCGCACATGTGTGCATAGTGTGGAGGCAGGGAGCAACCTCCCATGTTGTTCTTCAGGGATCATC
>NW_022196909.1:27111844-27112550 GCF_008632895.1 Mastomys coucha
CTGGGACCTGTGGGGGTCAATCTGATTCTTTCCTCCCAGTACTCAGATTAAAATCATGATCCCTCCTCACCCTACCCCATGCGCAGCAACATTTGCTCTTAAAATCTGAGCTATGGGGAGAGCAGAGTCACAGTAGGAATCGAAGGCACTGTCTCACACACATAGTGTGGAGGTAGGAGAATAACCACAGGCTGGGCATAAAGCTCACACAAGACAGTGCTCGGACAAAGGCCGCGCCTCCTCATGTCCTGGATTCTCGAAGCTGAGGGAAGGGCCACTGTGCACCTTTTGGAAGGTCTAGCGCTCTGACCATCACCAGGCCACACCCATTACTAAGTTCCCCGTGAGGCAAAACCCAGAGCCAAGTTCCCACAGGGAGCCTTGTGAACCGGTGCGGGCCACTCAAGCAGAAAGCTGAGCAAGCAGGCAGATGATGGGTGCTTTGGGACTTGAAGCGGACAAGCGGAGTGTTGGAGCTTGGTCTGGTGCTGTTGTGTGTACAAATGCTAAACTCCAAGATCTGGTTGCCCCCAGACAAGTGAATTCTCATGGACACTGGCCTCTGTTGTGTAAACCTTGCTCCCCAGTTTAAAGCTATAAAAGTGGCTATCGGCCAATTACTGAAGAGAAGTAGGCGGGGCTTCGGTTAGTGGGCTGGGGCTTGCAGGTAGGGGCCACTAGAGAGAGAAAAAGAGAGGGAGGGAGG
>NW_022196909.1:27112750-27114165 GCF_008632895.1 Mastomys coucha
GAGAGAGAGAGAGAGGAAGAGAGAGAGAGAGGGTGGGAGAAGTAGGGAGAGCTCTCCATTAGAAGAGATGGATCAGGAAGGAGCATGCGCATAGAAACGTGAGGACAGACTAAACCACGAAGAAACCAAGGAGCTCCATGGGAACTAGCTAGTCTAGCATAGAGAGTAGATTAGGGATAATCTCCCAGTAATAGGACTCAGCCTCTACTACTGGGGGAGTTGGCAGGGTCATAGTAAGAACTAATAGAATCAATAGCATTTACAGCAACAGTAGAGATGTGGAGTTGGGGGTGAAAGTTTAGATAGGCTTCTGGAAGAGAAGGTCCTGAGCTGAGCCTTGGAGACCGGCAGGATCCCCGTGAGGAGACTGAAGGAAGAGCTCAGTGGTCCCTTCTTACCAGGGTACATCACATGGCTTCCGATACCAGGGGCTTCAACCATTAGTGTCTTTATCAGTCCTTCCTCAGGGGGGATGCTTGGATATGTTTAGCACAAACGCTACGCCCTTATCCCTAGACCATTGGCAGACATCACTAATCAACTACAGAGTAGCACTTTCAATACGCATGTGAACACACACACACACAACTTGGGCTTTTCCAAATAAGAGGTTCTTATCGACCTATTGAAGCCAACACTGGAGAGATAAAAACATTATGCTGATTCAGATTTTGTTTGAGACACGGCCCCAGGTCTCTGGGTGCTTGGCTTCTGTCTCTTCCGACCGACCATGTGTGTACCTCGCTTCCAAGTCTGGCCTGAGAACACAGCCTCCCAGCTGGCAGGGGCAGGGAGGATATTAATTGCTTCTTGGGGGATGATAACATACCTTCGAGGCCCTAACAAAGCAGAAAACCCAGGAGAGAGGACAGTAAGGTCTGCAGACATTGGGACCCATGAGCAAGTGCATCCATTGGGCTGTTTGCTGTTTTTTTTTTTGGAGGCAGAACAATCATCATGAAGTTCAAGAGCCCAGATCTTCAGAGTTGTCTGTCAGCTTCTGGGAAGGGCTCAGAATCTAGGCACCCCAATCATGGGCTCTGAAAAGCAGCCCAGAACTGAGTGCTCCCTGACAGGCAGGAGGCCTGTGGGAGGAACAGGCAACGGGTGTTCAAGACGCAGATGTTTCCGCCTGAGGACAGACAGCTCACAAAGAGCCCAGTTCGTGTGCCGCAGCAGATGTGCGCTTACTGGCGTTGGGCATTTCTTGTCTTTTACCCACCCAGCATTTCCAGAACCCTTTGTCTTGAACGTGAACCCAGCCTTCGAATCTCATCTCAGGGTGGCTCTCCTTTAGGTGCCCAGAAGAGCCTATCCAGAAGCCATTTCTTGTGGGGGTCATTTCTGAAGTGAGGAGGGAGGTCATGTTTATTTTTCTTGGGCCTCACCTCCGCCCCTATCAGGGTCTTTTTTTT